>NC_092202.1:15000-307500 GCF_043641665.1 Enoplosus armatus | reverse complement strand
CCCCCCCCCCCTCTCTCTCTGGATGACCGAGGGATGACAGAGTGATGTGCCTAGCTGTCAGTCATGTCTGACTCTCTCTGCTTCGTTAACGCGTCCAGGAAACGAGAGCTAACGAGCTTAACGAGTTTCTGCTGAGAGCGACCTCTCTCTCTCCCTCTGTTTCTTTTTCTCTTTTCTGTTTGGTTGTTAATTATTCATCCGTCACTCCATCAGTCTTTATGTAACAGCCGTCCTCCAGAAGAGAGAGAGAGAGAGAGACAGGCAGAGAGAGACAGACAGAGGAGACAGGAAGTGATGTTTGTGTCGGTGTGGTACGCTAAGAAGATGGGAAGAAGATTCATCAACAACGTGAGGAGAGCAAAGAGACACAGGCAGAGGATGATGGTAGGAACCACTGATGCTACATCAGTCATAGCTCTTATTAGCATGGGATTGGCTCTGGAGGAGGGGGGGGCGTTAATTTGACCAATCATATTGTGATGAGGACAAAGTTTCAGTTACCTGCCTCTGTCAGGAGGCGGAACTAATGCTTCAGTCTACTGTGATTGGGCCGACCAGAGATTTATGTATTTCTGACTCAGTTCATTCTGCTTACATTATGACGTGTTTCTGTGTGCACATCATAGGTCAGAGGTCAGGGGTGATAGCCATGTCCAGTCACATGTAGGACTTGTGAACCCAGCTAACTTTAGTTAGCTACAGAACTGTTAGCTTCGACTTGTTTTATCTCAGGCTGGTGTTTGCATGTGTGTTCTTATTTAATGTGTTTTATTCCCTTAATCCAAGACCGATAAAAGTAACCTTAAGTGAAGCTAGACTTTTATCTTAGTTAGCAACAGGACTGTTAGCTACGAGTGAAGCTAGTAACTAGACTTTTATCTTGGACTTTAGTTAGCTACAGTACTGTTAGCTACGAGTGAAGCTAGTAACTAGACTTTTATCTTGGACTTTAGTTAGCTACAGTACTGTTAGCTACGAGTGAAGCTAGTAACTAGACTTTTATCTTGGACTTTCGTTAGCTTCGGTGTTTAATAGTGTGCGATTTCATTTGTCATCACAGTGATCCACACAGTAACCATCTGCAGTCAAACACCACCGTACTGCCTTGAATACAAAGTGGAATTTAATAAGTGGTCTAGTTTTTTGCGTTGCTGTTTATTATTTATTTTGTGAACCACATTTCATCACAATCCACCCAATAATGAAATCCTGGGATCGTCTCCACAGTCCAGAACACATGACATGAACATGAACTTAGCTTTCGAGGGTGCGCATGGACTTTGGCTCATTCTGGGTTTGTGTTGTTGGTTCCCCCAACATCAACATCGCTTTACTTTCATACGTTTACTGTTGTTCTGATATATACTTTAGTGCAGCTGTTCATTCCTGTTGCCAAGGCGACAATGTTGGTGTCTGTTATGACACACTGCTAGCTGTGGAGCGTTAGCTTCAACTGAAGCTAGTTACCAGACTTTTTACCTTTGACTTCGGTTAGCTACAGCACTGTTCGCTTCAACTTGAATTAGCCAGTTGAGTGTTAGCTTTTATCTTTGTCTTCAGACATAAAATACAGTGAATGTATCCTGGTTAACATGAAGCTGAACTGGATCACTGGTCCTGGTTTGTTCTGGACTCAGAAACCACCTGGACTGTTCCTGGCAGACTGAAGCTGTATCGTTACTGCACATTCACTCCTTCAGCTCATAACACTTTGATAAATGTGAAGAGGTTTTCATCCCAGCAGAGATGTTTCTGACCTTTCCACACCGCAGAACAACCCTCTGTCGTTTCACTGTGTGGTCGAGAGACACCGACTCAGAGTGGCAGAAACAGAGAGAGAGAGAGAGAGAGCTGTCGTGGGAAATGAGGGATAGGTTTAATTAATTCAGAGTGAACTGTAACACAGACTCTCTCTCTCCTGCTGTCAGTCTACCTCTCTCGCCCCCTCTCTCTCTGTTATATAAGCTCTCTGTGTTCTCTCTCCTCCAGATTCTCCAGAGACAAACACAATGAAGTGAACTGTGTGTTGTAGTGTTGACAGCTGCTCAGCCCTCCAGGGACTGAAACAGAGTTCACCATGTTACTGACAGACAGACAGGCGGTCAGACAGACAGCTTTTACCTCATTATGAACTGACTGTTGGTCGACTGATGACAATCGATAACTAGCTGAAGTGCAGCACATGTTGTCATGACATTAAGTGCTCGTACAGAGAGACGTTTTGATCCGTAGGACAATGTGATGAAATAGTTTCTGGAGAGTGGCAGCGTGTTGATGCTGGGAGATACGATGGTGGCGTATCCTGACGAGTTGACACACATCGGCTTAAATTGCATCCTTTAGGGAGCACTGACGCTAATATGTCAATGCTGGGAAACAGGACTGAGGACGTGTCCCCTCATGAAGACACCGCCACGATACATATTCATTTTAATACAGAACGATTCAATGCGATACGATGCAATCTGATACAGCATTTATTTTCCATTATAAATTAACAGTTCTATAAAAGTGGCATTGCTTACCTTCAGATAGATACTGCATATTTCATAAAAGACAAAATAAGTATTTCTGTTGCTCAAACAGAGTGACAACAAATTCTGTAACAAGTAATGTTCAAAATGTGACTGAAAACTAAACAAAGGCATCTACGAAGACAGCTACGTTTTATCCTGCTGTCAACAGCCGTCGTAGCCATTTTCCCTTCACGCTGCTGGGACTGTCTTGACCCAAGAAGACAGTTTGGGGTTCAGTGTCTCGCTCAAGGACACGTTGACATGTGGAGGGGGAGAACCACAAACACCTGGGCATCCACCTCTAGCAACACTTCAGCTACTCCAACTACCTACAAACACCAAACAACCACACTAACGCCCTAGCAACCACAGGAACACTGAAGTAACCAGCTAGTAACATGTAATGTAAGAGCTTCTTGTTATGAGCCCAACTGTGGATTACAGGTGAACCTTGATGTAACGTCTCTGTGTTGACTTGTGTGGTTGTGATGTTGATGTTGGTGGATCTGAGATGAAACCTGTAGTTCATTTTCAGCAGGTGAAACTTATAAAATATAATTATTGTTCAAATGTGCAGCCACACTGATTGATGATCAGTCAGACAGTAGCTTCTATAACTCTCTGTTCTTGACTTCTTCGAAACAAACAAACCTGATTCGTTGTCTCAGCAGGAAGTGATGTAATAACATGTTGTGGCCTGTGTGGAAGAGATGATATGAGGGAGAGAGAGAGGCGGTCATAGCTACAGTTACAGTTGCCGAGGTAACCAGCCCCCTGAGGGCTCAACAGCTGTTACCATGGAGTTACCATGGTGACGAGCAGTCAGCAGAGAGAGATGCTGAATGTGATTAAATATTTTCTGTTTTCTGTTTTTACAGATGAACGGATCAGAAGGAGAGCTGGAGTACGAAGAGATCACACTGGAGAGGGTGAGACACACACACACACACACACACACACACACACACACACTGGAGAGGGTGAGACACACACACACACACACACACACACAAACACTGGAGAGGGTGAGACACACACACACACACACACACACTGGAGAGGGTGAGACACACACACACACACACACACACACTGGAGAGGGTGAGACACACACACACACACACACACACACACACACACACACACTGGAGAGGGTGAGACACACACACACACACACACACACACTGGAGAGGGTGAGACACACACACACACACACACACTGGAGAGGGTGAGACACACACACACACTGGGGAGGGTGAGACACACACACACACACACACACACACACACTGGAGAGGGTGAGACACACACACACACACACACACTGGAGAGGGTGAGACACACACACACACACACACACACAGGAGAGGGTGAGACACACACACACACACACTGGAGAGACTTCTTCTTCTTCTTCTTCTCCTCCTCCTCCTCCTTCTTCTTCTTCTTCTTCTTCTTCTTCTCCTCCTTCTTCTTGGGCGCCTTCACACCTGGTGTTAGAGCTGTCCACTAGTGATGAGGTCACCCAGGACAGATGATAATACCAGGTGTGAACAGGGCTAATGATACACACACACACACTGTAACACACTAACACAGACTGAGGTCTGAGGTATTTCTGGCTCCTCTCTGCTCTGTTTTTAGAAACTGTCACTCTGTGTTTAAATGCTGCTTCACCAGAAATAAACTCCACCCGGCTGACATCAGCAGGAAATTAACTCCACCCGGCTGACATCAGCGGGTTATTTTTAACTCCCGCCCGTTTATTTTATGTTGGACATGAAACCAACCGAAGCTGAACTTTCATCAGTGAAACTCTCACGGCTGTCAGTGTAGAAATGTTGATCATCATTTCAGCGTCTGCAGGGCTGAATATCAAACATCAGGAGTCTGATCAGATCCATAAACTTATTGACTTCTTCTTCCAGTTTCAGGCTGTATCTG
The DNA here is from genome assembly GCF_043641665.1 of Enoplosus armatus. Classification (NCBI taxonomy): domain Eukaryota; kingdom Metazoa; phylum Chordata; class Actinopteri; order Centrarchiformes; family Enoplosidae; genus Enoplosus; species Enoplosus armatus. The sequence continues at coordinate 303,040 of NC_092202.1, read as the reverse complement.
ATTGACACTTTGTTGAGTTACTCTCACATTAAGTAACACGAGTCAGAAAAAGTAAAACATGTAACATCTGGTTTGTATCATCTGAACTGAACCTGAAGAGTAAAAACTACGACTCGCTGTCATACAGACTGTAAAAGGTGACGTGTTAATCAGTTACCATGTGACCATGAGAGAAGAAGAGTTCATTACATGTTGACCTGTTGCTTTAAGGTGTCAGGTCGTGTTCCCACGTCATTTCAAATCTGACCCACGCAGGTGGACCTCTTTACTGATCTCCCAGGTTCCCTGAACTAAACACCAGAGAACAAAGAGCCAGTCAGATTTGCTGAAATAAAACATCAGTGACCAGTGGAGTCAGGTGCATTGTGGGAAGCTTCTGGAGATTCAAAGGACCCTGGAGCTGGATTGAAATGTGTGTGTTAATGCGTGTGTTGATGTGTGTGTTAATGCGCATGTTGATGTGTGTGTTAATGCGTGTGTTGATGTGTGTGTTGATGTGTGTGTTCAGGGGAACTCTGGTCTGGGCTTCAGCATCGCAGGAGGAACTGATAATCCTCACATTGGAGACGACCCATCCATCTTCATCACCAAGATCATCCCTGGAGGAGCGGCCGCCCAGGACGGACGCCTCAGGTACACACACACACACACACACACACACACATACACTGAACCTTAAAACAGTCCTTTGAGGTAGTGAGGCCAAAATGTCCTCACAACAAGGGTGTCTGTCTCTCGGTGTGTCTCCAGGGTGAACGACAGCATCGTCTTCGTTAACGACGTGGACGTGCGTGAGGTCACTCACTCTATCGCCGTGGAGGCGCTGAAGGAGGCGGGGCCTGTTGTTAGGCTGTATGTCCTGCGGCGACGCCCACCGACCGAACGCATCATACAGATCAAACTGATGAAAGGACCTAAAGGTAGGAAAGGAGATGAGGAGACAAGAAGGAGAGGAGAGGACACAGAGAACTCTCCTGTTACTAAGTGGACTTCGGTCTCCGCTGGTTCTGTTTCAGTTGAAGGATTTTTAATTTGATTGAATGAGTTCTAGTTAGAAGTGATTTATAACGTTGAAGGTTTTTAAACTGGCCTGTCTTGTCCCTGTCTGGTCCAGGTCTGGGCTTCAGTATAGCGGGTGGTGTGGGGAACCAACACGTTCCTGGAGACAACAGCATCTACGTCACCAAGATCATCGAGGGCGGGGCGGCACACCGCGACGGACGGCTACAGATTGGGGACAAAATACTGGCTGTATGTAAAAACCCACCACGTACACGTTTATATGTTGTCATCACAGGGTTCTAGTCTAACCTGACCTTTGACCCCGGCAGGTGAACCATGTGTCTCTGGAGGACGTCCTGCATGAAGATGCTGTGTCGGCCCTGAAGAACACGGGGGAGGTGGTCTACCTGAAGGTGGCCACGCCCACCTCGCAGTACATCCACCCTGCTGATCGATACAGCCCCCCCGACCTGACCAGCTGTACGTACACTTCCTGTTTCATCCCTCTGGTTCTTACACGTGTTCTCATCACAGGTCATGATTTTAACCTCAAACTGAGTCCAACACAATAAATGCTCGTTCAAACTACGAGTTAAAACTTAGTTGGACTCGTGATTCAGTTTCTTCTCAAGAGATCAGAGTTAGCAGGTCAGCTAGCTGGAGGAGCTTTATTATTAAACTTCAGAACTGGTTTGATCCGGTTCATTTAGGCAGGTGTGAATGCTGCCAGTCGAACATGTCGAGGAGGGTCTCAGTTCACAGACCAGCCACTAGGGGGCACTAGTAGGACTCCAGTTAAGATACCATTTCAGTGTGACGTGTCCTTTATTTCTCTGCAGCCTACATGGAGCCTGACTACATGTGTGATTACCCACAAGCCCTCCCTCCTCCGTCACCACGACGATACTCACCTATCCCCCGCGGCATGATGGGAGAGGACGATTATTCCCGGGAGCCCCGCAGGGTTTGTGTGCAGCGCGGGTCCACCGGTCTGGGCTTCAACATTGTGGGTGGAGAGGACGGAGAGGGAATCTTCATCTCCTTCATCCTGGCAGGTGGACCAGCAGACCTGAGCGGGGAGCTCAGGAAGGGAGACCAGATCCTCAGTGTAAGTACAGTGACCAGATCCTCAGTGTTAGTGCAGAGACCAGAACCTCAGTGTGAGTGCAGAGACCAGATCCTCAGTGTGAGTACAGAGACCAGGTCCTCAGTGTTAGTGCAGAGACCAGAACCTCAGTGTGAGTGCAGAGACCAGATCCTCAGTGTGAGTGCAGAGACCAGATCCTCAGTGTGAGTACAGAGACCAGATACTTTCAAACACTTCGAATCAAACATCTCTGTCTTGATCTGAACTCACAGACATGAGACACATGTTGAATCATTCAGAGTGACGTCCACATCCAGAGGACATCATTGTCTCTGATGTCCATCAGAATAAACCTCCACATCAGCTCAGACATCAGAGAGAAGACGCTGCAGAACCTGCCTCAGAATCCTCCTGTTTTTAAGTTTCCTTCAGTGTCTCAGTGATCAGTGATGATTGTCTGTCTGTCCATGAGGACACTGCAGACAGGAGCTGCTAACAGCTGATTTAGCTGCTGTGATGGAGACCATGTAACTACATGAAAACAAATATAGTAGACTAATAAATATATATAAAAATCTAAGTTATATTTTTTGTACCTTGACAACATTCAGCCCTCTCTTTAACTGTAACTCACTGTTCTGTTTCCATCCAAAATATAGCAAATAATTTCTAATATCTATAATCTACTCTCCAAGTTACTGACACTAATGTCAAGCAAGCTTATCATGTCATTATATTACTGCACTATATTATAATTAATATTACTGTTTTATTTATATGTAAACTGTGTGCTAATATGTCATTTTCACGTTTGTACCCAATGAAAAGAATCAGTTCAGTACCTGCGTTCACCACTAGATGTCAGACTTTTTCAGTTTTATGTTTGGGTACTTAAATGTGTGTGTGTGTGTGGGGACAGGTGAACGGTGTGGATCTCAGGTATGCGACACATGAACAGGCAGCAGCAGCTCTGAAGAACGCCGGACAGACTGTTACCATAGTAGCACAGTACAGACCTGAAGGTGAGGACGCACACACACACACACACACACACACACACACACACACACACACACACTTCCGTGTCCGTGGAGAGCTAGCTTTCTAGCTTACAAGTAGTAGAGGTAGCACTACTGTTAACAGACCACAGACCAGCTGGTCTGAGGTCAGTACCGTAGATCAGTCCGTGTCTGTTGATGTTCATCAGTTAATAATATAAATACAGTATATCGAGCTCCTGCTGTGGGTCCTAATGTTAACAATAAAGCTGACTGTGTGACTTTTTCAGTTTTATGTTTGGGTACTTAAATGTGTGTGTGTGTGTGTGTGTGTGTGTGTGTGTGTGTGTGTGTGTGTGTGTGTCTGTGTGTGTGTGTGCAGAGTACAGTCGTTTTGAAGCAAAGATCCACGATCTGAGGGAGCAGATGATGAACAGCTCCTCTGGGAGTCTGAGAGCCAACCGCAGCTTCTACGTCAGGTAAACTGGGTCGCCACACCTGGACAGATGGCTCACCTGAAGCAGTCCAGCTGAGCCCACATAAATAAGTTGGCTCATATAAACAGGGTCAGGTCTGAAACTGATGATGATGATATTAGTTGTCAGTATGATATATTATATAAATCATAATGAATGTGTTCCTCGTCGTCAGGGCGTTGTTTGACTATGATAAGCAGTGGGACTGTGGCGTCCTATCACAAGCTCTGGACTTTAACTTTGGGGAGGTGCTTCATGTGATGGACAGCGCTGATGACGAGTGGTGGCAGGCCAGACGAGTGAACCAGCAGGGGGAGCTGGAGGAGCTGGGATACGTCCCGTCCAAACACAGGTTCATATAATACACACATGCTGTGGTGTCATCAGCATTAATACACTCCTGATATGTGAACAGGGTGTGTGTTTGTGTGTTTCAGAGTGGAGAGGAAGGAGTGGTCGCGCATGAAGAGTAAAGGTGAAACTTCTGCTCTCATGACAAAGCAGGAACAAAGGAAAGCGTGACTGAAAACATGTTGTGTTCTCTTGTTCCTCTCGCAGGCAGAGAAGGTTTCGTTCACAGCTACGAGCTCGTCACTCAGATTGAAGGTCAGTGTCACGTCAACCTTTGACCTCAGAGGACTGAGACATTTTAAAGTCTTACATATGAAAGGAACAAAATACACTGGTGTTCAGTCCAGGTCCCCCGTGGACCCTCGTGGACCTGGACTGATGATTCATGCACAAACTTCACATTGAAGTTAATCTTACTAGTTGTCCCATGAAGCAATAAGAGGCACACTGCATTCAAACAAGGTTTACGAGGCCAACACCCAGGGCGTCTGGGGGCCCCTAAGGCACCAGCCCAACTGGCCCAGTTCAACATCCGTACTGGTTACTACGAACTCACTTCACATGCAAACCAAATCTGTCGCCGTGGAAACTTCCAGAAAGAACTTGTCATGTTTTCTGTGTTAATGGTGACGCTGTGTTTGTTAATGATGAGCAGGTGTTCAGAAAGTCACCCGTCTCTCTGTCTGTAGTGGACTACGCTCGTCCCGTCATCATCTTGGGCCCGACCAAAGACCGAGTCAATGACGACCTGCTGTCCGAGTTCCCGGACAAGTTCGGCTCCTGCGTCCCTCGTGAGTGTCGCAGCTTCAGACGAGAAACATGATGTCAACAAACAGGAAATGATGTAACTCTCTCTCTCCGCAGACACGACTCGCCCTCGGAGGGACTACGAGGCCGATGCGCGAGACTACCACTTTGTGTCGTCGCGGGAACAGATGGAGCGGGACATCCAGTCCCATCGCTTCATCGAGGCGGGGCAGTACAACAACCACTTGTACGGGACGTCGGTGCAGAGCGTCAGACAGGTGGCCGAGCAGGTGAGGCACGCCGGTTACCATGGTGACGTTCTCTACAGCATACATCATAGTGATAGTGACACTGATTTCTAGGATGCTATGGTTGTCACAGTGATGTCTCCTATTATGGTTGCCACGAAGATGTTTTTAAAATATGAAATATCTGCGACATTATGATTTTTAAGACTGTAGATCAATCTATTATCAATCTACAGTTACCATGGTGATGTCTCTCTAGTGTCGTGGTTGTCAGGGACGTTAAGCAAGTATTACTAATTTTCATTTGTGTGTGTGTGTGTGTGTGCGTGTGCGTGTGTGCGTGTTCACCAGGGGAAACACTGCATACTCGACGTGTCGGCCAACGCAGTGCGGAGGCTGCAGGCGGCTCAGCTTCACCCGATCGCTATCTTCATCCGACCGCGATCCCTGGAGAACATCCTGTAAGTCAGTGAGGTCATCAAACTCGTCACATCACAGCGAATGTAGATTGGTAGACTGGTTGTGGCCAATGAGGGACCTTGAATCGAGGCTCATACATATTCGTGATGACTGATGTCGAACAACAGAATTGTTGTTGAGGCACCTACGTACACCGCACAGGAAGTGACATGAAACGTGACACAATCTAAACTAAGAAAAATCTCATTTTCTTTTCCTCTGAAGAAATATTAAATACATACTAGAACGTTCCAGGATCGTCAGTATGAAGTTACAGATGTTCACGTTACAGGTCATTGTGATGTCTAGTGGTAGGACAGATTTGGAAATGATTGTTATTGATATTGAAAAACATCATCATCATCATGATAAAGTTCACTTCAGGCACTCGAGGTTAGCCATAGCTTAGCATAATATTTTGGTTTGTATTCTCCACAAAGCATTCAACTTCCTCTCAAACACCCCTATTAGACAAGAATGGAACGACCCGTCCGCTGTACAGATGTTTTACTCTGTTAACACACATTTTAATGTCGTTTTGTGTTTCTGTGTGCGTGTGTGTCTGTTTTGTGTTTGTGTGTGTGTTTTGTGTTTCTGTGGTTTTGTGTTTCTGTGTGTGTGTTTTGTGTTTCTGTGTGTGTGTGTTTTGTGTTTGTGTGTGTGTGTTTTGTGTTTCTGTGTGTTTTGTATTTCTGTGTGTGTGTGTGTGTGTGTGTGTGTGCAGGGATCTGAACAAGCGTCTGTCTGAGGATCAGGCGAGGAAAGCTCTGGATCGAGCCATCAAACTGGAACAAGACTTCCTCGAGTGTTTCACAGGTAAAAACACACTTGCAACACATGCATTTATGAGAGAAACTTCTTAAAGTGTGATGTTAACTGTGTGTGTGTGTGTGTGTGTGTGTGTGTGTGTGTGCAGCCATCGTGCACGGCGACAGCTTCGAGGAGGTCTACCACCTGGTCAAAGCTGTCATCGAGGAGCAGAGTGGCCCTTACATCTGGGTTCCCGCCCGTGACAGACTCTGATTGGCCACTGCCTACCACGGGTGCTGTCTCCATGGAAACCGCAGACATTTGTCTTTTTACCGTTTTTGTTTTCTTTCTACGGGAGGATGACAAGCGAGCACTTTGATTGGATGGATGCTGTAGCCGTGGCAACCAAGAGAGAAGTGTTTTTAAGAAGGGGGTGGACCTGTCTGTCTGTCATCTGTCTGCGTGTCAGAGGAGAGATGGAGAGACACAGATGACTGATTGATTGATTTAGTGTTGATTCAATAATCCTGTATTATCAGTAAATAATGAATCAGAAGACTGTAGAGTTCAGTTGGTATTGAAGTATTTATATTATCCTATTGATTTATTGATTTATCTCTTTATTTATTTATTTATTTATTTATGTGATGTGAAAATGGTGTGTGCGTGTGTGTGCGCGTGCATTTGTGTGTAGTGTACATTAAGACTTGTGTGACTGTAAATAAAACGATGGGGCTCAAACACACAGTCTATTCAGGGCTTAAAGTATCAAACACTAGACTACAACACCCACAACCCCCCTGTTCCTGGACTACAATGCCCACAATCCCTCACCGCTTGGACTACAAAACCCTAAACTCCCCTCATCTGGACTACAAGATCCTAAACCCTCCTCATCTGGACTACATGATCCTAAACAGTTTTTAGTGATCATTGTCCCTCTGGTTGCTTGGCAACGAGGAGGTAACACTTCCATTTTTAAGCAAATACATGGACTACATTACCCACAGCTCCAGTGAAGGATTACACCACCAACAGATATTCATAGCACAGAAGGACTACAGTACCCATGATTCACGTGAATCACGCAGGGAGCGGGGCACATGTGACTACGCCCCTCCCGTGTCCCGACTCCATTACCCACAGTGCTTTGGGAGGTCCAAGACATTTCCTGGAGGAGGGAAATGATGTCCTCCACCTGTGATCATCTGTGAGAGCCAGCAGTGTGTAACCATGGCAACTGGGACTGATGGTGGCTCCAACATGGCCGCTGCTGCTCCAAACTGGTTTCTGGTGGTTCCAGTGGGGATTGTTTAGACTGAATATCAGGGTCATGTGAATAATTATAATAATTATGATAAAAATAACCCTAATTATTAATGATGTAATATCATCTCACACACACACACACACAGACAGCAGGGTCACCTGAGGTCGTCTTTTCTTTCTGAGCACTGACAGAAAAACTCTTTATAAACCTATAAAATCATATCTGAATATTTATTAGCCTGTGACACACACACACACACACACACACACACACACACACACACACACACACACACACACACATCAGCACAGAGGAGGCTGTTGGTTCGACGACCTGCTTGTTGTATAATGAAATAATTAGTAATTAATGAAATTCAACTATTGAAATACTGAAATAAATTCCTTATAAAACCTGAGTGTAACATCTGTCTGATTCATGTATTGATGACTCAAACTGCACGTGAACTTAAGCTTAAACTCAGCTTAAACTAAAGCTGCAATTGAAGTCAGACTCCCCTCAGTCGTGTGTTTCTGAGGACTTTTCTGTCTCCTGACACATCAAGATGATTCAGGTGTGTTTCACTGACGCTCAGAACCAGCCGCCTTACGATTACAACACAATAACTCCAGCAAACACACCCCAAACTCTCCCACACTGAAGTACAAATCATTTTTATGTAACAAGTTTTTAAAATGGCCACCAATGAACTACTAACATCTGTAAGAAATGTGTGGATTTTCTTTTTGTAGAGGGAATGGTGAGTTTGTGACCTGAGGACACACAAAAGTTTAACATCTACGTAACACCAGTGAGTCCAGTGACACTAAAACCAGTTATTCCTTTGAAGGTTTTTTTTTTGACACTGGACACCAGTGATTATACCCACCTCAGTGAGTCCAGTGACACAAACAACACCAGTGATTCCAGTACTACTGACCCCAGGGACTTAAATAGAACCAGTTACTTCAGTGACAATAGTAACACCAGTGAGTCCAGTGACACAAATAACACCAGTGATTCCAGTACTACTAACCCCAGTGACCCCAGGGACTTAAATAGAACCAGTTACTTCAGTGACAATCGTAACACCACAGATTCCAGTAATACTACTAACACCAGTGTCCTCAAGACTTTAATAAAACCAGTGACACTAATATCACCAGCTACTTTAATAAACCAGTGATTCCAGTGATACTAATAAAACCAGTGACTCATTCATGCAGATGATTTCAGATTCACCTGCAGCAGCTTTGTTGTTCCACAGATTCTGTTTCACTGAACAAATAAAGGAGAAGGTTGTTGTCTCACGACCTGCTGCTGTCTGATCTTCAGCTGATAGACATTCATCACACCTGACACCTGTAGGTAGCCCCGCCCTCAGCTCTGTGTACACACCGCGACAGCAGCAGGGCGACACCGGCAGAACAGAACTTTATGAGTACAAAAACTTTTAGAACTTTTGTAGGAAGTTTATGTAGTACCGATTGCAGTGGAACTGATACTAATACTACTACTACTACTACTAGTTAGACTACTTCTCCTACTGCTACTACAACAATGTTAAGTTTCTCACCTGCTGTAGCAGTAGCAGCAGTTAATTTGCTGCTTGTTAAAAGTATCTCTCACTAGTTCAACTCTCCTCTTCCTCAGTAAATGATGAAGGTCGCTCTGATCTTCAGTGTTTACTGGGCCTCAGTCTGACCATGCCAGTAAGTATTTCCATTTATCTGTTTTTAGAACTGTCGTAGCCAGCATTTGTACGTTTATGGGATGTTCTAACATTTGAACCTGTTTTCAGGTTTACAGCTTCTTTTTGTTTCAGTATGTTGTAGTTTTTTTAACCATTTCAGAATGTCTTAGCACCTAGCCTATAGCCTAGAGTGTTTTAGCTTGCTGTAGCCCTTTTTCAAAACTGATAGCACACTGTAGCATGTTTTCACAACACTTCAGCACATTATAGCCGGTTTTCAGAATGTTTTAGCATGTTGTAATCCGTTTTCTGATCCTTTTGTGTATGTTGTTGTCTATTTGCAAAACTTGTGGCATGTTGTAGTCCAGTTGTCGTAACTTGTTTTCAGAATGTTTTAGCATGTTGTATCCAGTTTATCATGTTACTTTAAACCATCTTCAAACCAGACAAGATGATGTGGATCCACAGAAGAGCAGCCAGGTCAGACAGCTCTGAGGGAGATGACGAGGTTAGTATAAACCATCAGAAAGCTCCTCCTCAGCAGTGAGGAACCACATCTGTCCTGAAGACTCTGGATCCTCCTGGTCTCGGCTCTTCTATCTCTAATACATACAATACTAAAATATCAGAACATTTTACAAACTTTATACCAGATCAGTGGTCTCAAACCTTTAGAAAGAAGCTAAGCTAAGCTAACCTACAACCCTGTCAAAGGTCGTATATTTTTGTGTTCTTTTGTTTATTTGCCCCAAAATTACTCTGATAATAAAACCTTTAAAATCAATAAAAAAAACAATACACATCACAATACAAAAAGACTCAACTCAGCAGTCCTCCACACCTGTCTAATTATCTATAGGAGGAGACAGGAGGTGAAACAGGAGGAAGAGAGACAGGAGGTGAGACAGGAGGTGTAGAGACAGGAGGAGAGACAGCAGGTGAAACAGGAGGTGAGGCAGGAGGAGGAGAGACAGGAGGTGAAACAGGAGGCGGAGGGACCGGAGGAGAGACAGAAGGAGAGACAGAAGGAGAGACAGGAGGAGGAGAGACCGGAGGTGAGGCAGGAGGAGGAGAGACAGGAGGTGAAACAGGAGGAGGAAAGATAGGAGGTGGAGAGACAGTAGGAGAGACAGGAGGTGAAACAGGAGGTGGAGGGACCGGAGGAGAGACAGAAGGAGAGACAGAAGGAGAGACAGGAGGAGGAGAGACCGGAGGAGAGACCGGAGGAGAAACAGGAGGTGAGGCAGAAGGAGGAGAGACAGGAGGTGAAACAGGAGGAGGAAAGACAGGAGGTGGAGAGACAGTAGGAGAGACAGGAGGTGAAACAGGAGGTGGAACAGGAGGAGGAGAGACAGGAGGTGAGGCAGGAGGAGGTGAGACAGGAGGAGGAGAGACAGGAGGTGAAATAGCAGGTGAAACAGGAGGTGGAGGGACCGGAGGAGAGACAGAAGGAGAGACAGGAGGAGAGACCGGAGGAGAGACAGGAGGAGAGACAGGAAGAGAGACCGGAGGAGAGACAGGAGGAGAGACAGGAGGAGAAACAGGAGGAGAAACAGGAGGAGAGACAGGAGGAGAGACAGAAGGAGAGACAGGAGGAGAGACCGGAGGAGAAACAGGAGGAGAAACAGGAGGAGAGACAGGAGGAGAGACAGAAGGAGAGACAGGAGGAGAGACAGGAGGAGAGACCGGAGGAGAAACAGGAGGAGAAACAGGAGGAGAGACAGAAGGAGAGACAGGAGGAGAGACAGGAGGAGAGACAGGAGGAGAGACAGTCAGCATATAGCAGCAATAGATAAATCAAATAAAAGAATTATCCAAAAATCTGTAAATGATATTCAGATGAATGTGAAGATATCCAAACAAAATCATTTCATCACACCAAGAGGCAAAAGTTATCAAACGATCCGTTTTTTCGATGGTTTAACGAAGGTTAGCTTCATCACTGACTCACTCAACGCGGCGGCGTCACATCGCAGGTTAGTAAAGTTTCAATAAAGTTATTGTCTCCAAATAACAGAACAAAGGTTGAATTGAGATGCTTCATTTTTAAATGTTACATAAATACAGAAACTAAATTAAACAGTGAGTGTGAGACAGTGTTCTGAGTTGTGTCTCAGTGTGTGTGTTGTGTGTGTATATGTGTTGTGGGTCTCAGTGTGTATACGTGTGTGTTGTGTGTCTCAGTGTGTATACGTGTGTGTGTGTATATGTGATGTGTGTGTTGTGTGTCTCAGTGTGTATACGTGTGTGTGTGTGTGTTGTGTGTCTCAGTGTGTATACGTGTGTGTGTTGTGTGTCTCAGTGTGTATACGTGTATGTGTGTTGTATGTCTCAGTGTGTATACGTGTGTGTGTGTGTGTATATGTGATGTGTGTGTTGTGTGTCTAGTATGTATACATGTGTGTGTGTGTTGTGTGTCTCAGTGTGTATACGTGTGTGTGTATATGTGATGTGTGTGTTGTGTCTCAGTGTGTATACGTGTGTGTGTTGTGTATGCTCCACACGTCTCCGTTCAGGGCGTTGGCGGCTCCCTGCAGCGTCCAGGTAAAAAAGGCGAGCTGTCGTCTGAAGCGTTTCTCCTCGAAGCGTTCGGGGTCGGAGGTCAGCAGGGCCAGGTGCTCAGTGAGCGCGCTCAGAGTGTGGTCGCCGCGGCCGTGGATCACGTGACGGAACGGCGTGTCCACCACCGACACGTACTGAGACAGGAAGTAGTATTCCACCTGGAGGACAGACGCAGGAAATGATTTTATTATTCTGTTAAACTCTGGGGATGTTTTCCGCAGAGGGGGAGAGTTGAAGGGGGGGAGGAAATAAAGGTACCTAAAAAAAAAAAAAAAACACTTAGCACCTGATAGTCAGTGTGTCCTTCTCAGAGTCATCACGCAGTTGGACCTGAACTCACAGACATGAAACACATGTTGAATCATTCAGAGTGACGTCCACTTCCAGAGGAGATCATCATCTCTGATGTCCATGTGACTAAATGTCAAGAAATATAGACTAAAAACTATACTTCCTGTTAACATCCTCAAAGCATGATGGGAACTGTATTTCCAAAATGTAGAGCATAATTATACCCCAAATAAAAGAATAATAAGAGTAACAAAAACTTTATACCCTCATGATGCGTGTTGTAGAAGTATCAGCAGCAGCGTTTGCAGTATTTGTACCCTCATGATGCGAGTGTTGTAGAAGTATCAGCAGCAGCGTTTGCAGTATTTGTACCCTCATGATGCAAGTGTTGTAGATGTATCAGCAGCAGCGTTTGCAGGATTTGTACCCTCATGATGCGAGTGTTGTAGAAGTATCAGCAGCAGTGTTTGCAGGATTTGTACCCTCATGATGCGAGTGTTGTAGAAGTATCAGCAGCAGTGTTTGCAGTATTTGTACCCTCATGATGCGAGTGTTGTAGAAGTATCAGCAGCAGTGTTTGCAGTATTTGTACCCTCATGATGTGAGTGCTGTAGAAGTATCAGCAGCAGTGTTTGCAGTATTTGTACCCTCATGATGCGAGTGTTGTAGAAGTGAGTATCAGCAGTAGTGTTTGCAGTATTTGTACCCTCATGATGCAAGTGTTGTAGAAGTATCAGCAGCAGTGTTTGCAGTATTTGTACCCTCATGATACAAGTGTTGTAGAAGTATCAGCAGCTGTGTTTGCAGTATTTGTACCCTCATGATGCGAGTGTTGTAGAAGTATCAGCAGCAGTGTTTGCAGTATTTGTACCCTCATGATGCGAGTGTTGTAGAAGTATCAGCAGCAGTGTTTGCAGTATTTGTACCCTCATGATGCGAGTGTTGTAGAAGCGAGCAGTCGTCGGGTCGTGCAGGTCGCTGTAGTCGATGGCTCTCTGCAGCGTCTCGGCTGCTCGGCTGTAATCTCCTCTGGCACTGAAAACCCACTGAGGAGACAAACCTCTGGCCTGAAGACAGAGACAGAGACAGAAAGCTCTTTGAGCTCTAATTCTGTCATTTGCTTGTTGAATTGGAGAAAAGTCAAAATTAGTGCTGGGCAAAGATTCAAATTTTTAATCGTGATTAATCACATGATTTTCTGCGATTAATCGCATTGTTATGCGCAAAATTAAAAAATGAATTCAAAAGTAGTGTACTTTTATTTTAAAAGTACTGCTATATGAACAAAAGTGCAATAACATTTGGTTTGCAAACACTTAAAACAAATAAGGTGCTTTTTAAACAGCAGTATTCCCTTTACACAGTAGCAGTTGAAATATGTCTTGTAAATCTCAACTTAAACATTAATGTACGCTATTCGCTATTAGTGTGTTACAGAAAAACAAGTTACCATCAGAGTCCAGAGCCACGATCATAACATTATAACAAGCACCTTCCGAGCAACAGCAAGTTCACATTTATAAATCTGTTTTATAGAAACATTTTTCTTTCATCAGGGAGCAGCATAAACAGTCTATGTTCAGTAGCAAGTGTCCCTGTTTGCAAACAGTTGGTGCACGTTGTAACGCTGTTGTAGTCCTCTCCTTTTGATACAACTCGTGTATTCTTCTTGTGATGGTGCGTCTTGAGGGAGGCTCATACGTGACGTCATTCGATGCGACCCTAAGAACGTTCCTCAGAGCGACATCTTCCACAATATTAATCGGCCTGCAGTTTGTAGCTATCCACATCGCTATGGCATTTGTTAGCTTGTCTTGCTTTTGTTTATCTATACTTCTCCTACAAGCTGCATCCAACGTAGTCTGCCGAAGCCTCCCTCCACTGTTCGTTTGGATGGGTGATTTGCTGGCATCAGTGTATTGCATTTAAGTGATACTTCATGTAGCAGTTTGATATGTATGTCTGGTGAATTTCACCAAAATATTCTCTTTAACGTTTCTTTTTTTTTTGGGGGGGGGGTAATCTCCTGTATATATGTGTGTGTGTGGAGTCGCGTTCAACGAAGGCGCGCGCGCTCCAGTCAAAGCCGTTTCTAACGTGACCGGGGGTAAGTTCTGTTTCGCTCCGTGATATGAAAGTTAAAAGTGATAATTTGAATGTGACTAAACTGCTGCATCTTGTCTGATATAATACCCGACTTGTCCTGAGTGAGACCTGCAGGGATTTGAGTTCGCTAATCTGAAGATAAAAGCTAGCGTTAGCATGCTAATTTAGCTTCGTCACTCGAGCGACGTCGTCCTTCATTAAATGGCGTTTATTTTGTTCGTTTCACCAGGATAGCCACGTTTGGCAGACACACAGCTCATGGTTCTGTCTTTTGTGTATCACTACAGGTATGGAGATGTTCATTTTTTAAAAAAGAGATATTTTGTGTTAATGTTTGGGTCTATTCTTTGTTTACAGTAGACTAAATTACTGTTAATTTGATTTTCATACATCCAGAAGTACTGTAAATGTAAAATGAAAATGTCCATGTAAGAGTTCAGTAACCTTTTCCATTTTTCTGTCCCCGCCAGTTCTTTTCTGTTCCGGTTCATGTGAGCGCTGCAGCAGTCTTAGGTCCACCCCAAATGGTTGAGACTCGTGATGACGCCCATCCCAAGCCAATACTGGTCAACATCCCACCCCTCCTGTGACCCATGGTTTGTCTGTGTGTGTATTCAGAGCCAGTGAGCAACGGACTTGAAAAATAATAATAATAAAAACTGCGTTAATGCGCGATAAAATAATTGTCGGCGTTAATTAATTAACGCGTTAACTTGCCCAGCCCTAGTCAAAATATTCAACAATATTGTTAATATGATGTCACTTTAAAAACACATTCAGGCAAACCTGAAACCACTAAAACAGTGTTTTATGCTAACAACAACAGCTAAACAACATACAGAAGAGGACTTCTGAACACCAGCACAGTGAGAACAAAAATCTTCTTAGGACACAACCCTCATTTATTGTCTTCAAAATGTCCCACGACTACACTTCAGTGTTAACTTTTTGTGAGTAACCAAGCTAGCCAGCTTGCTAACTGGTAGTGTTTTTTTGTTGTTGTTTTTTGTTAAGATGACTGGCAGCAAGCCAGCTATGTTGGCCAACCCCCAACCCCATTCCTCTTCTCTGTCCCTTCTCAGTGGTTGGCACTCACAGCAAGAAGGTCCTGGGTTGGACCGTCCCAGGTCCTTTCTGTGTGGAGTTTGCATGTTCTCTCCGTGTTTGTGTGGATTTCCGCCGGGTGTTCTGCTTTCCTCCCACCATCAAGACATGCGTGTTAGGGTAAATACTTCCATCTTAATAATTCTTCTTTTTCTTTCATTATAGGAACCAAAGGGGGACGATGAAGCAGCAGCTCATCGTGACATGCCCCCCAATCCCCGGGTTCCTAGCTCCTCCCGTGACATCACGAGTCTCGTCGACCCCCTTCATCCCTCCCCTCGACCCCCTTCATTCCTTCCCTTGACCCCCTTCATCCCTCTTCTCGATACCCTTCATCATCCCTCCCCTCGAGCCCCTTCATCCCTCCCCTCGATCCCCTTCATCCCTTCCCTCGACCCCCTTCATCTCTCCCCTCTAACCCCTTCATCCCTTCCCTCGACCCCTAATCATCCTACCATGCTCGACCCTCTTCCTACACTTCCAGAATTTGAATAAATTACCTTTTATACCTCACTAATGGTGTGGTCTTTGTTAGTGAACCAACTATTCAAAGACCCCAGAGAGAAAGCATCTGAAAAGGAGCCTGACAGCATTATAACAGCTGACACAGGACATACTGTAATACAGGTAAGATAAAAGAGCATACCTGCAGCTCAGCAGAGTGTTTGTTGAGCTGAGCGCTGAACTGCAGCACTGTCTGCGCGTAGGAAGTGATGCGTAGCGGCAGGATGTGGTCATAGGCCAATCGCAGCACCATCTCCCCCACCAGCTCTCCTAAGCTCCGCCCAGTGACCCCCAGACGACCCCCTAGTACTTCCTGCAGGCGGGAGGCGCTGTCCAATTGTGTGTTAACGAATGGGTATGCTCGCTCCTGAACAAACACGTCGTAAGTAATATGACAAAAAATAACATGACATAAATAACATGACATAGTAACAAGACAAAAAATAACACGACATAAGTAACAAGACAAAAAGTAACATGACATAAGTTACATGACAAAGTAACACTACATAAGTTACACGACAAAAAGTAACACGACATAAGTAACATGACAAAAAGTAGCAGTGTGCAGCAGTGTGTGGACGTGTTGTTGGTTAAAGAATATAAAGTTCACCTCAGTGAATCTGAGCTCCACAGCTGGAACTCCTGCGAAGGCCGTGAAACTGTACGCTCCACTGTTCAGATACAACGGCTTCATACTGAGGAGAGGAATATATGGTCTATGAGTCTTATAGGTAAACTCCAGGACTACGTTACAACATTCTTAGAGCATTGTTCAGTGTTTATGTGCTGCTGTTGTGTGTTTGCTGTGCGTCTCACATCCTCCAGCTGCCTCCCTCTTTCTCAGCCTGGCTGTAGATGGTCTGACCTGCATGTTTTGGATGCTCCACCTTTCACACATAAAACCCAGAACATCATGATCAAACACAACACAAGATGTCTTCATGTAACATAACATCTTGTCACATGTTGTAGCATATAACAACATGACATGACAGGATGCAACATCACTATGACCTCATATAATATAACATGACATGTATCAAGACATGTCATGTCATGACGTACAATAGCATAATACAACATGCATCATGTTATAACAAGTCATCTGATTTCATGTGATGTTACTTTATGTCTTGTCACATTACATCTTGTCATGTTACTTAATGTTACATCACACAACAAGACACAACAAACTGACAGAAAATAATATGACATTACATGATGTCACATGATGTAAAGTAACGTGACATGAAGGCAAAGCAGCACTGAAATACATAAATACACACATCAACATGTGTAACATATAACATAGTAACATGTTCACCTGTCTGATGGCAGCGTCCAGCAGGTCGACCAGCAGAGGACTGGTGTAGGCCGACAGAACATCATCACCTGCAGGCAGACAGAGAGGCAGACAGACAGACGGTTGTTTATTGTCTCTTTCAATGGCTGATTAGCATTTTAAAGAAGGTCTCCTGTGATTGGCTGAGAGCCATATGGTACCCATGACAGCCTGGTCCAGACTGAAGTAGGCTACAGCCTTCAGGTGGAGCATGGACAGGTAACCCTGGAAAACAGAGGTCAAAGGTTACTATGTTGCTATGGCAACCACAAGGTCAGAGGTCAGGGAGAGGACTCAGCAGAGAGTTGCTTAATGTGGGTAAATTTCTGAGTATATTTTAATGTAGAAGTTTGTTTAATCCTTTTTCCTCTGTGGTGTGTAATGTGTGTTTTCTGCTCTCTGATTGGACAAACCTCCAGCCATTCAGTAGCTCCAACGTTCCCAAAATCTCCAGCGTCCCAGCTGACAAACAGCAAACTCCGTCTGGGACTAAAACCTGCACACAGAAACCCTACAATGCTGCCGTGATTAAAGCCACAGCTAGAGGGCGCTTTTCTGTCAGATCAGACAGTCAGCACCTGTCTCCAGGTGAGTCTTACCGTTCTTCACCATGGTAGAGAAAGTTCGAGCCAGCTCCAGGAGGATCGCTGTTCCAACTCCAGACTTCACGGCTCCTGGACCCAACGAGTCCCTCTGAGCTCCCAGGATGATGTACTGGTCTGACAGAGAGATGAAGTGGTTTCTCCTCATTACAGAAATACAGTTTGTTATGATCCATTCATGAAAAATGTCGCTCACCTGGTTCGACTCGTCCCTCCAGAGAGGAGAAGATGTTGTTGAGCAGGACAGGTGTCATGACGTTGTGGACTGACATCTTGACTCTGCGTCCGGAGCTGAACTCTGGACCGACCACGCAGTGCACATACGGCAGCCGACCCCGCCATGACGGAGGACAGGATGGACCAGACAGCTGGCTGAGACACAGAGACACGCAGTAAGGTCACAAGAACATCTGAACAGGTAACCTGAGGGGGCGGGGCTCACCTGAGCAGCTTGGTAGCTACAGTGGCACTGATTGGCAGGGTTGGGATGAGTGGCAGGCCAGAGGACTGGATGGGCGGGAACTGAGTGTGATTGAAGGAGGGAAAACCAGGGGTGAAGGGGTCACCTGACCCCAGGTGGACCTGTGATTGGATGACACGGAGGGAGATGCTGATTGGTCAGGAGCAGCAAGACATGGAACATGTGTGTTTGTATGTATGTGTATGTGTTACATGTTCGGACACGGCGGTGTTTGTGTTCAGTCCGAGGCGTCGGGGGTCCTGCGGCAGGTCGGCGGGGTCGGGGTAGATCAAAGCTCCGCCCGCCCCATTCCTCTCAGCCAACCAGACCTTCTCAGCAAAACTGACCCCGCCCCCAACACGCATCACCACCACACAGCCAACCACAGACACACCCGCACTCTTCAGCCAATTAAAATCCTCCGTACGGCCGTAGTTGGCGTAGACCACGCCCCCCTGCAGAGAGAGAGACAGGTAAAGATACCTGGGATTGTGGTTACCATGGTAACAAATACATCCTGTCTCTGTCTCACCATGGTAGTTCCTGTGGCACTGTATGGACAGTAGTCAGACGGGTTCAAGGGAATCTGTTCTGAGAGAAGTCCTTCAGAGTCCACGAGCCGCAGAGAGCTCCTCTGAGACCTGCACATAAACAAACAAACACCAAACAGGTGTTTCTCCATCGTCACTCTCAAACCTCTGGAATGATCTTTGCACGATCGACCTACCTGTCGGAGAACTGCAGCGTGGCGTACAGCGACTCAGTCCAGGTGTGATCCATCTGCAGCTGTCTGAGGCGTCGGAGGATCTCTGAGGCCAGAGACGTTCCCTCTGAGGAACCTGGAGGGTGACTCGCTCTGCTGACTCGACTGATGGTGACAAACAGAAACACTCTACTGGCCCAACAACACAAAATGACTTGTTCTGACAGCTGGACGGAGTGACAAGAACAAAAACACTGATTCAGCCTTCCTGACCTACCTGAAGGTACCAAAATGACGTTGAAAACAAAAATTCCCTCTCATAACACGACTGAAAAGTCTTTGGTGACCTGCCTGAGGCCCCAAAACATATGACATGACCTCTTGTTTTGGCCCAATGGACGCTGCTGAGTCCAAAAGACCAAAAACAGAAATGACTCGACATCTAACTGAAGAAACGCAAACTAAAGCTACTTGTTCTGACTCTTTGACTGTCTCACTGTGGAGCTCTGAGTTCAGTAACGTTTGACTTCCACCTTGTTTGTCAGTGACCTTTCAAAGTGCCACTGATCAGATAAAAGATGTAACCCGATCTGTGAGAGATGATGTCCGAACCCGTTGAGGAAACATTGAAGAACCCGTCTGGTTCTTCTTTGAAGGAGAAAACTGCCGGTTCCTTCCTTCATCACATACTATCAATAAAGCTTTGGTCAAAGTTCAGTAATAAACACCTGCTGGCTGCAGGGGGTCCTGTCACATCACGCATCATGTTCCAGGAGCAGTCTGATGTTATTCTATATTCTATATGTTCCTTCTTTTCAACAAACAGACTCAAATCAACATGTCGACTGGACCGACTGGACCAAATAACTGATCAGGAATCAATCAAAGGTTTTAATTAATCCATAAAAATGATGAGTCATGTGAGAACAGTAAACAGTGTACCACCTGACTGTGTTGAAGATATCTTCATCCTGCAGCAGCCTCCTCATCATCACCCTCAGCTCTCCCAGGTAAAGCCCCGCCCCTCGCTCTGCAGGTGGTTTAGCCCCGCCCCCCTGTTGCTCGTCTTCCTCCCCCTGCCCCCCTGCCTGGGAGCAGTGGTACCGCCCACCAAACATTGCATAGGCCAATAGGAAGGCTGAAAGAGAGACAGGCCATGCCCACCTTAATCACATGATCAAACTAATCAATGAAAGGGTGTGTGCGTGTGTGTGTGTGTGTGTCTACCTGTGGTGAAGACGACGACTCCACACACACACAGGAACACGCCGGCTCTCCAGTAACCATGGCGATGCTGCAGCACCAATGCTGTGATGTCACTGCTAGGCCCCGCCCCCACCTCCTCCTTAGCCTCTGATGTCACAAACCTCAACTCCACCCTCGGAGCTCCTCCCACCTCCTCATCCTCGGCCACGCCCACTGAGGAAGACTGGAGAGAGGCGTAACCATGGTTACAGGTCAGAGGGGGAGGAGTCCTGATGGCGTCCATGACGACATTGAAGACGGACAGTTAGAGAAAAATATTATGCAATTAAAACTAAATAAAAAGTTATTTTATTCAGAACATTTCTCTGTTCTCTTTGTCCTTCGTGTCTCTTCTGTTCTTTCGCTGATAAACGGATTTCAGTTCTTTCCTGACGCAGCTACAGATCTCCAGTCAGTGTTGGAGCAGCATCATCTGTCAACGCTCATTGTGATTGGCTCCTCAGAGGGGTCAGAGGTCAGCGTGTTGTTTGATCTGGTTAACTTTATTAACAGAAGGTAAACACACAGTGACTGAAGCTGCCTGCTCTAAAACCACCTTTAACTTGTGTTTCTGCGTCACATCAAGCTCTAAATGTGGCTGATGCTCCTCAGTCTGCTCTCTTAAGGTGGTCCTGTTTGATTTAAGGTGGTATTTATCAGCTGGAACAGAACTGAAGATTAAAACCTAAATTGTTATATAAGAGAGGGTTGTTCTTAAAGAACATCTCCAGAACAAACAGCTGATCCACAAGAACAATGTCTCAAAACAAGTCAGAGATCTACTAACCTCGTCTGTTCCTCCTTTATCTCTTCTCTCTCTCCGTCCATCAGTCAAGTGTCAAGTCAACAGACCCCCCCCCTCACCTGACCTGCTGTCACAGAGCTCCGCCTCCTTCATCCTGCCAACAGTTTACAGTAAAACAACAGAGATAATGAAAAGAGACAAAGCTGATCTGTAAACACTGTAAATATCTCCAGCAGCTTCTGGACCTGCTGCTGGACCTGGTCTCTCTCTCTCAGCTCAGCTGTTACCGATTGAAGCTCATTTTAAACAAGACACAGTGTTGTTTGAATAAAGTTTATTGAAGAACAACAGCGCCATCAAGTGAACATCTATGAGAAGAGCAGGACAAACTGCAGGACAAACAAACAAATTCAGAAGGGGAGGGGTGAGGGAGTCTATTAAGGTTTAATAAGAGTTTAATAACAGTGTGTTGAACCTCTGAACATCAGAAACATGTTGGACGTTTGTCTGTTTATTCTACAGAGAGTCTGCCTGCCTGACTTACAGATCACTGAAACAAATCCACCTGTGACTAAAAACATCTTGACAAAGAAATTAGATATCTATAAAAATGGAAAAACATACAAAGAAAGATGAGACAGACTCCAGTAAAGCTGGTTCCTTCTGACCTTCTGGACTCTGATGGAGACTCTGATCATCAGAACCGGTCCTGTTTCTGTGTAGGTGAAGGTCCACAGTTCAGCCTCTAGAGGGCAGCCCGAGCCTTTATATAACATCTGGAACCAGTCAGCCTGAGTCAACACTGCCACAGGTGTTACCAGATTTTACCAGATGTTACCAGAAGTCTTCGGTCTGGAGAGTTTGCAGCCATGTTTCCTGTCACTGAGGTGTTTCCATGATGGGGGGTCAGTGACACAGCAAGGTGAACTGCCTTGATAATGTGTTCCAGGTGTGCTGGTCTCAGCTGCAGCTCTTCATCATCAGCTCACTGTGGCTGTGAGGCTGAATGAGTCTGTACGAATCTGTTTTTATTGAACCGCCTCCATCAGCTCAGTGATGAACACATGAACTGTAAATAAGTCTGAACTCCCGAGACTGTCCACAGGTGTTCTGAGCCGAGGGGGGGGGGGGGGCTCCATCTTTTATCAACGTATAACTGACCGAACAGGAAGTGACTCATGTCATTTTCATTGGCTGGCATCTTGTTTATAAAGAGCTTTACTGGATATTAATGATACATTAATATTGTATATAAAATATACTGTTGTGTGGTAACAACTTAATATCAGCTCAGTCACGTTTCATCGTTTATTAAACTGCTTCATTAGAGATGATTATTATTAGATATTTATTAATAAGGTGAACAACTCTCACATGTAGTTTTACATGTTTTCATCTGTTTTTGTGTTGAATTTAACAGGTTGAGTTCATCTTTGTTGCTCCAGTTTTAAACTAAACTAAACAGAACTCTGATTCAATTCTAGTTAAATGAACTTTAAACTCAGTTTAATAAAACTGAGCAGCAGAATCAACATGATGACGTGTTTAAGACACTACAGCTTCATATGCTTCTTTAAAATATGAAAACACAACAAAGAATCAGTGACAGGTTCATAATTAATGAGCGACTCTTCTAATAATCATTTATAGACATGAATATATATCATCAGTGATGACTGAACAAAGTTTAATAGTTTAATATTAATACCAACATGAACTTGTCATTAGACATGGATCATTATAGATGACATCTTTAATAAATCCAGTGTGTCAGAGAGTTTTCTGGTGGTTTATTGTTGTTAGAAAACGTTTCACTCCAGTAAAAATATATAAATCTAACAATCACACAACCTACTAGCCCAAAATCACTCAAACCACTCGATTATATTTGATTTAAAAGTTAATATTTAGTGGCTGTAAAATATTGATTTCACACAGAAAAGCATCAGATCACATGTAGAGGAAGCAGAGCTCAGAGCCAGAGTCCAGACCTGATCCAGGACTGTCTGAGTACACCACAGTCCTCATGGTTTCTGAGGGAACTTAAACAGTCCTCAGAAAGTTTAACAGGAACATGGTATGACAGTCCTGGATCAGGGTTTAGACCAGCTGAGTATCTGAGTGCAGATCATCAGAGAATCAGGTGTTCAGCCGGTCCAGCAGGTGGCAGCACCGACAGTCTGCTGAGCTGAAAACACAGGAAGCAGGTTGAAGCAGCAGCTGCTTTCTCCTCCATCTGACAAACAGCTACAGGACCAGGTCAAGGATCAGGTCCAGGCTCAGTTAGTGGGAACCAGAATCCGCCCTGGTATAAAGAACAAGACATGATGACAGGGTCAACCTGGTGGTTCATACTGGTCCAAAGCAAGGACAAGGTCACACCACATTGTTGAAACTGGACTGAACTGGTCTGGAACAAATATCGACACCACGTAATTCAGTTTCAGGAGGACTAGTAAGGATAAACTAATCTTAGACTCTGATAAACCTGGTCTGAAACCAATCTGACGCTGAAGTGATCTGAAAGTGGTCTTAATACTCCTCTTGTGTGCAGTTGGTCTAAAACTGGTAAAAAAAAAAAAAAAACCAGACCTGAAAGACTGATCAAGACTAGTCTATACCACAAAAAGCTGATCTAGATCCTAGAACTGGTTTTGAATCAGGTGTACTGGTCTGACCTCGGGCCTTCCTCTTGTAGTAGATGAACCCAGCCAGAGATAAGATCAGACCCAGGATCAGTCCTGAGGCTCCGATGGCGATCTTGTTTCTCTCAGACTCGGGCATGGACGGGTCTGAGGACAGACAGGTAGAAAGACAGACAGGTGAGCAGACAGACAGGTAAAGAAGCAGGTAGACAGGTGAGCAGACAGACAGGTATTTACCCCAGTCAGTAACCAGAGGTTCTTTCAGGCTGGCGTGTTCCACCACACAGGAGATCTTCTCTCCAGACCTGCTTCAACACAAACCAACACATCAGAGTTTCTGTCACACATACTGAGAAAATGGACCTGGACCTGGACCTAAAGGGACCTGGACTCACCTGGGCGTGTACTCCAAGTGAGAGTGGATCTGGTAGTACCAATCCCCATCTGCCAGCTCATCAGTGGAAGTGACATCAGAGGTGACTTCCTGTCCGTCTCTGATCCAGCTCACTCTGATCTGTTGGGGGTAGAAGTCGAAGACGCTGCAGACCAACATGGAGGGATGTTGACCAGCAGAGGGCGTCGTGGAGCTCAGTACGACGTAGGGCTCAGCTGGAACACAGACAGCGTTCTCATTATAATATTAATACTTCATAATACTTGTTAGTATTGTCAGTAAATGTTCGGACTCAAACCAACAACAAGGATTGTGTGTTTGAGGAAGTTATTGAGCCTTTAAAACATGAAACTATATATTTGTGAGGTCTTTTTAAAGATTTAGCTGACAGCCACAGACGAGAAGTGAGACAGGACTGACTTGAAAAATAAAGAATAAGACAGACTTGTACTGATATAGAATATAACAGTGAAAGCGAATGAAAACACCAGCAGTGTGTTGTGTAGATGAGAGAGATCAGAGCTGGAGCAGAAACAAAACCAAGAAACACACATAATCAATATATAATATGTAACATCAGTATTATTAACTGTCAGTCAGTTGAATCAGTTGATGAATGAATCAATAACATGATGATCTGAAGCTGTTGGACGTCACAGAAACACAAACTCACCTGACTTAGTCAAAGCAGCCTGGTAGTCAATCTCAATGTTGTTGAGGCAGTACCTCTCCTTCTCATTGTTCCTCAAAGCCAGTTGTGAAGGATCACTGTTCCAGTAATCAGCCTGCTTCAGACCGAACGTTGTGTATCCAACAAACTTCCCCACACTGCTGCTGAACCTGGCGATTTCCAGCTTGTTGTAGTAGCAGGAGTAGATGTACTCGATGTCATTCAGCTCAGTGGAGTTAAACACACAACGCTCCAAAACATAATTCCGAAATCCATCTGAAGGAAAATCAGAATCAGATTGAACCTCAGTGTGTAACTCAGACCACAGTTTAAACAATATGATCAGTGTATTGATGACCAATCAGAGTATTGATCCTACCTGCTGTGTAGAGGCTTAAGTATAAACAGTATAAAGTGTGTATTGATGATCGATCAGTGTATTGATGAGTGCATTGATCCTACCTGCTGTGTAGAGGCTGATGAAGAGGAGGGTGAAGCTGAGAAAGGATGAAGCCATGTTGCTCTGATCACTGGTCACCAACACTGACTCAGTCTGTCTGAGAGCTGCTCTAAAAACCAGAGGACATGATCACATGACCTGATCATCAGCTGTTACCAGGCAGACAAGTCAGACACAAGCAGAGTCAGAGGAGACTGGAGACTATTATGTGATTATTATTATTATTATTATTATTATTATTATTATTATTATTATCAATAATAATATTACTATTATTATCTGTTCTAAATACTGATGTACAGTTAGATATGTGTCAGAACTCTGAAGTTGTATTGTTTGTATTGATCATCTAAAGTCTGATTATATTTATTTCACATGATTTATTTATCGGGTGATCGATGACATCACAGCTGCTTGTATCAGTTTTTAACCCCCCAACTGCCAGACAGTCATCTTAATATAGATATTAAATTATATCATATTCTTTCATGTTCTGGTTCAACAGCTCTTTAACCTGAATGTTGTTTTGTTCATATCATTAAAGCAATGCAGAAACACAGAGGAGCAGTCACACAGTCAACAGACAGACAGGCAGACAGACAGGCAGACTGCAATATGACAATAAAAACAACAGTAGCAAAGATGTATATATGTATTTATATATTTATATTTCTTTTTTAACAGAGAAATACTGTCCAGACTCGAACCCGTAAATATAACAGAATGTTTGATTCCTTCAGCGGGTAAAAAGAGAACTCTTTGTGACTTTGAAGTCACTGCACAACCAGCTGGGGAACTTAAATCTGTTCAAGTTTATTAAGATGAGCAGAGCGAGCATCTTGTTAACACTGTCTGTGGTCTCACTGAGTGGAAACCTGGTCCGACCACACCAGCAGCAAAAGCAGTCATTTGTAGGCTTGCAGCTGGACTGTGTTTACTGCTAGTTAGCTAATGTTAGCATGCTAACATGCTAAACTAAGATGGTGGACATTATACCTGCTAAACATCAGCCTGTTAGCATGCTGATGTTAGCATTTAGCTCACAGCTCCACTGTGTCTCAGTTCAGACTCTCAGGCTGCAGTTGAACAGTGTTTTAATCTTATGGTTCTTAAGGTTCCTGGCTGAGTGAAATGACCCTGAAGTGTCTCTGGCAGCCGTGACGAGAGCTGGTCGAGTCTCTGGTCGAGTCTCTGGGTGCTAATGAAAGATGCTTCAGTGCTTCCTGTCTTCCTGTGTGAGTGCAGTCAGGTCCTCTTAGACCAGTTGTCTTTGGAGTCCTGATGAGTTCTCCTTCACATCTTTAAAAGTGTTTAAAAAGACAGAGGATGTCATTTATTTGACGTTTCGTAGCCTCAGACTAGATGAGGATCGGGGTCTCCCCACCTTCATTTGATACTCAGGATGGTGATGAGATGCAGTGTTGACGACTGCTGCTCTTTTCTACGTAACTGTGTAAGATATGTTCATCTGTATATATTGTATTTGTTATTACTTCTTATATTTTTGATTATAAATCTCTCCTCCGGGTGGGGGTTTGATTATACACTATATAACATATATGATGAGGACACCTGGCCGCTCATGTGACTGCCTGTTTGTGGATTTGACTCCCAATAAAAATGCTTATAAAGAAAATGAATGATGATCAATCTGTCTCTCTCGTCACACTGAAGGAGGTTTGTAATTGATTGAAGTTCATTCGTAGAGCTTTATTTTAGGAACACTAATGCCCTCTACAGGAAGGGCCAGAGCCGTCTCTATTTTCTGAGGCGGCTGAGGTCCTTCAACATCTGCCGGACTATGACAACGTCTCCATCGACGGCTTTCAGACCGTCCGGGCCGACAGGGATTGCACCGGGAGCGGTAAGCGTAAAGGAGGGGGACTTGCCGTTCTCGTTAACAACCGGTGGTGCAATCCTTCCCACATCACCATCAAGGATCGTGTATGTTACCCGGACATTGAACTGTTGGCTGTTGGACTCAGGCCGTATTATTTGCCCAGGGAATTCTCACATGCCATTGTTGTGACTGTTTACATCCCCCCCTCTGCCAACCCGAAGTCGGCGTGTGACGTCATTCACTCCGCCATAGCCCGTTTACAGACTCAACACCCGAATGCACTCATTGCTATTTCGGGTGACTTCAACCACGTCACCATGGCTAGGACACTTCCCACCTTCACACAGTATGTGAGCTGTCCCACTAGAGAGGAGAGGACCCTGGACTTGCTGTATGCTAACGTTAAGGATGCATACAGCTCCTCTCCCCTCCCCCCTCTGGGTAGGTCAGACCACAACCTAGTGCACCTCAACCCCTGTTATGTGCCTCTAGTCAAGAGCCAGCCTGCAACCACGAGGACAGTGAGGAGATGGTCAGAGGAGGCTTATGAGACACTTCAGGGATGTTTTGAGGTGACTGACTGGCAGGCACTCTGTGAGCCGCATGGAGAGGACATTGATGGGCTCACAGAGTGCATCACAGACTACATCAACTTCTGTGTGGACTCCACTGTACCAGCAAGGACTGTCCATTGTTATTCTAACAACAAGCCATGGGTGACAAAGGACATCAAGGCCATACTGAACAAAAAGAAGAGGGCCTTCAGAGCTGGCAACAGAGACGAGGTGAGAACGATCCAGGGGGAACTGAAGGTAAAGATCAGGGAGGCCAAGGAGAAGTACAGGAGGAAGCTGGAGTGGAAACTCCAGCAGAACAACACCAGAGAGGTCTGGAGTGGAATGAGGACCATCACGGGTTACAGGCCGAGCAACAACAGAGGAGCTGAAGGCAGTGTGGACCGGGCCAACGAACTTAATCTGTTTTTCAACAGATTTGACTCTGTGGGCCCTGCTCAACCCCCCATGACTCTTCTGCTCTCTGTCTCCAACCTTCACCTATTCCACTCCCCCCTCCCCCTCCTGCTCCTCACAGCCCCCCACCCCCCTGTGAGAGCTTTCCTCACACCTCGTCCCCCAGTCCCCAGGCTGACGGCACTCTTCAACCTGATGACTCCACCCCTCCCCCACCGGTCACCTCTACAATGTGCTTCACTGCCGACCATGTTAGAAGACAGCTGAGGAGACTCCACTCCAGCAAGGCTGCAGGCCCCGATGGTGTCAGCCCCAGGGTGCTTAAAGCCTGTGCCCCCCAGCTATGTGGAGTACTTCACCACGTCTTCAACATGAGCCTGAGTCTTCAGAGGGTCCCCGTGCTGTGGAAGACATCCTGCCTCGTTCCTGTTCCAAAGACGCCGCGACCCAGTGGCTCCAAGGACTATAGACCCGTGGCACTGACCTCCCACATCATGAAGACCCTGGAGAGACTTGTCCTAGAGCAGCTCCGGCCCTTGGTCAAGACACACTTGGACCCCCTTCAGTTCGCCTATCAGCCCCGACTTGGAGTGGAGGATGCCATCATCTACCTGCTCAACCGCGTCTACGCCCACCTGGACAAGCCGGCGAGCACTGTGAGAGTCATGTTCTTTGACTTCTCCAGTGCGTTCAACACCATCCGTCCGGCTCTACTGGGTGAGAAGCTGACGGAGATGCAGGTGGATGCCCCCCTCGTGTCCTGGATTGTCAACTACCTGACTGGCAGACCACAGTATGTGCGCTTACAACACTGTGTGTCAGACAGAGTGGTCAGCAACACCGGGGCCCCGCAGGGGACTGTCCTCTCTCCCTTCCTCTTCACCGTCTACACCACGGACTTCAGCTACTGCACTGAGACCTGCCATCTTCAGAAGGTTTCTGACGACTCAGCAATAGTTGGATGTATCAGCAAAGGTGATGAGGAGGAGTACAGGGCTGCTGTGGAGAACTTTGTCACATGGTGCGAGCAGAACCATCTACAGCTCAACGTGACAAAGACAAAGGAACTGACTGTGGATCTGAGGAGGACCAAGGTGCCGATGACCCCTGTTTCCATCCAGGGGGCCAGTGTGGACATTGTGGAGGATTACAAGTATCTGGGAGTTCACATAGACAATAAACTGGACTGGGTAAAGAACACTAATGCCCTCTACAGGAAGGGCCAGAGCCGTCTCTACTTTCTGAGGCGGCTGAGGTCCTTCAACATCTACCGGACTATGCTGAGGATGTTTTATGAGTCTGTGGTGGCCAGTGCTATCCTCTATGCTGTTGCATGCTGGGGCAGCAGGCTGAGGGTGGCGGACTCCAACAGACTAAACAAACTGATCCGCAAGGCCAGTGACGTTGTGGGGGTGCAGCTGGACTCTCTGACGGTGGTGTCAGAGAGGAGGATGCTGTCTAAGCTGCGGGGCATCTTGGACAATGTCTCACATCCTCTCCATGACGTACTGGTCGGACACAAGAGCACCTTCAGTGGGAGACTCATTGCTCCCAAATGTACAACTGAGCGACACAGGAAATCATTCCTGCCTGTGGCCATCAGACTGTTCAACTCCTCCCTCTGAGTGTCAGACACTCAGGAAGAGACTGGAAACCTGTATCTGTATCTACCTCACCTGTTCATACACCACCTCACTATTTATTCAAAATGTTTAAGTGCAATACATATATAGTCACACACTTTAGTGCAACACATACATACATATACATTGTTATTGTATACATTTTTACCTCATTTCACTTAAATACTGTAAATGTGTATATTTTGTATTTTCATTTCATCTCATTTCACTTAAATACTGTAAATGTGTATATTTTGTATTTTGTATTTCTTATTTTTATATTTTGTACAAACTTTTAGTTCTAAATTATGCTACTTTCTACTCTTGAATGGGAGCACCGGTACTGTACAATTTCCCCCCGGGGATCAATAAAGTATTTCTGATTCTGATTCTGATTCTGATTCTGATGCTGAGGATGTTCTATGAGTCTGTGGTGGCCAGTGCTATCCTCTATGCTGTTGCATGCTGGGGCAGCAGGCTGAGGGTGGCGGACTCCAACAGACTGAACAAACTGATCCGCAAGGCCAGTGACGTTGTGGGGGTGGAGCTGGACTCTCTGACGGTGGTGTCAGAGAGAAGGATGCTGTCTAAGCTGCGGGGCATCTTGGACAATGTTTCACATCCTCTCCATGACGTACTGGTCGGACACAAGAGCAGCTTCAGTGGGAGACTCATTCCTCCCAAATGTACAACAGAGCGACACAGGAAATCATTCCTGCCTGTGGCCATCAGACTGTTCAACTCCTCCCTCTGAGTGTCAGACACTCAGGAAGAGACTGATTCTACACAAACTACCTCATTATTATTTATTCTTAAATGTCAGTGCAATACATACATATATATATACATACATATACATTGCTGTTGTATGTATTTTTTACTTTTATTTTTCACTGAAATATTGTAAATGTGTATATTTTTGTTTTCTATTTCTTATTTTTTATATTTTGTATAAACTTTTATTTCTAAATTATGCTACTTTCTACTCTTGAATTAGAGCACCGGTACTTTACAAATTTCCCCCCGGTGATCAATAAAGTATTTCTGATTCTGATTAACTGTTGATCCGTTTTTATTGACTCCCAGGTGATGAATCCTCTTTACAGACTGTAGTCACATCTTTCATTAGGCAGCGCTGAACTCAGTCAGGTTCATGTAACACTGTTATTAATCATTAGCAGCTACAACCGCTAACAAACTGATCAATAACCAACAACAAACATGCGATAGAGCTCTGAGTTATTGCTTTATTACTGTTAGTTCATACATTCATGTAGACATCAGGGTTTTACACGTAGATGAAAGAACATTGAAGAGATCATTTCATAGTAACTCCCAGTGAAACCATCATGTTACAGTTTGAAGAAGCAGGAGAAGCTGCAGTTAGTGAATGAATGTTACCACTCATTGATTTAATTTGATCAGGACCGATCTATATACAGCAAAGGAGACACGGTGAACACCTGAGGCCTGTTCCATGAAGCAGGATTACTGAGTCATGCTGAATGTGGCTGCATTGTGTTCCAGCTCAGTCCTGGTTTCAGAGTCCTCTTCAGCAGTTTCTCATACAGTTCAGACGTGTTTTACTCTCATTGTTTGTGTTGTACATTAATACACATTTACAGCTTGTTTATTGTCTCCACACGCTGTCTTATATGTCTGTTTCCTGAGTAAACACAGTAAAACTACTAAAAGCACATTTTCTTCTCAGTTTTGGCCCTTTGACCTCATTAGATTATATTTTATTACCACAAATCAACTTCTGTGTTGAGGCAAAGTCAGTAAATGACATCATCAGACACGAGACATGAGAGAGACGTGCTGCACAGACAAACAGAACAGAGACACTCTTTGACACTTTGACTCTGAGGACATGACACAGGGGGGACACAACGCAGCCGACGTAGACCGTTATCTGGAAACCAGTCTGGACATCTGGCTGAAGGTGCCGTCTTTGTTTGGGAAGGGAACATTGATGCTGGTTCCTTCGGTCACGTTCTCTTCGTTCTTTGTCCAGTAGATTTTGACAGGAGCAGGATAGAAACCAGTCACATGACAGATGAGACAGAAACAGAACAGAGACACTCTGCTTTGACTTTGAGGACACGACACAGGGGGGACACAATGCAGCCGACGTAGACCGTTATCTGGAAACCTGTCTGAGCAAAACCACAACCAGGTACGTGGTTCCAGATTTTACTCAGACAAGTGTCACAGATAACTCAGAAAACCTGATTCCATGAAAAAGCCCCTTTGATGACATCATCAGCTCCAACCAATCAGCTGCACTCGTTCCCTTTGATGAGGAAGAAGGTTCCAGCAGCCACGCCGAGGAGCCCGACAGTCAGACCCAGTCCACAAAAAACTGCAGGTCCAATACTGGGCTGAGTCTTCTCCACATCTGGAGACATAAAACACAGAAACATTAACAGCTGCTGCTTCACCTCCACATCTGGAGACAGAAAACATACAGACACATTAACAGCTGCTTCACCTCCACATCTGGAGACATAAAACACAGAAACATTAACAGCTGCTGCTTCACCTCCACATCTGGAGACAGAAAACATACAGACACATTAACAGCTGCTTCACCTCCACATCTGGAGACATAAAACACAGAAACATTAACAGCTGCTGCTTCACCTCCACATCTGGAGACAGAAAACATACAGACACATTAACAGCTGCTTCACCTCCACATCTGGAGACATAAAACACAGAAACATTAACAGCTGCTTCACCTCCACATCTGGGGACATAAAACACAGACACATTAACAGCTGCTGCTTCACCTCCACATCTGGAGACATAAAACACAGACACATTAACACTGCTGCTTCACCTCCACATCTGGAGACATAAAACACAGACACATTAACACTGCTGCTTCACCTCCACATCTGGGGACATAAAACACAGAAACATTAGCAGCTGCTTCACCTCCACATCTGGGGACATAAAACACAGAAACATTAACAGCTGCTTCACCTCCACATCTGGAGACATAAAACACAGACACATTAACAGCTGCTGCTTCACCTCCACATCTGGAGACAGAAAAAACAGAAACATTAACAGCTGTTTCACCTCCACATCTGGAAACATTAAACACAGAAACATTAACAGCTGCTTCACCTCCACATCTGGGGACATAAAACACAGAAACATTAACAGCTGCTTCACCTCCACGTCTGGAGACATAAAACACACACAAACATTAACAGCTGCTTCACCTCCACATCTGGAGACATAAAACACACAGAAACATTAACAGCTGCTTCACCTTCACATCTGGAAACATTAAACACAGAAACATTGACACACTGCTGCTTCACCTCCACATGTGGAGACATAAAACACACAGAAACATTAACAGCTGCTTCACCTCCACATGTGGAGACAGAACATCTGTAGTTTGTTAATAAAGTTTTCTCACCCCAGATTCTGGTCAGTGGTTGTTTCAGGGCCACATGTTTCACTGAACAGCTGTAAATGTCTCCCAGCTGTGGGATGAACTCCAGTCTGGACATCTGGCTGAAGGCACCGTCTTTGTTAGGGAAGGGAACATTGATGCTGGTTCCTTCGGTCACATTCTCTTCGTTCTTTGTCCAGTAGATTTTGACAGGAGCAGGATAGAAACCAGTCACATGACAGATGAGGTGGTTCTCCTCTCCGAGCTCCAGTTTGTCTCTGGTGTAGATCATCGGGGTGGAAGGAGCATCTGTACACAAACATAGCTCATTTTAATATGTTTTAAATCAAGATCAAAAAGTTATAATTATATTTTCAGTTGAAAACTAAATCATTTCCTCAAATATTGATCTAGTGAGTTAAAGACATCATCAGCCTACAAGTAGTAGATCAGATAATATAAAATAACAGTAATTATCCATAATTTACACGTAAGGTTCTTACAACACATACAGGACATCTGTGATACATTTATTTTCTGCATTATACATTTTATACAATGAGACTCTCCTCATTAGGATGCACTTCTGATGTTACTGTGATGCTCACTAATATGATGTGTGTTGACCTGAAACAGACCAGATGGGCAACAAATGAGGACAATGACGCGAGTGTTGCTGCAGGTGATGGCACCATGTGCAGGTATGTTGTGGCCTGTGGGAGGACGGCTGAAGGCAGACCGGGCACAGCTGGATATCTGAGGATGGATGAGGCTTTGACCTGCAGACCGTTTGATCTCTGAACATGTGTTTTAATTTGGGATCAGTTTCAGTGTTTCCTCAGCTCATCAATCTATTTCCTCTTGTATCCTCTAACGGGGCCAGATTCAGCCCGTCTGGTCTGCAGCTGCAGTAACAACAGTCAGGGTGTTAAAGTCAACCCTAATATTTGAATTCAGCTGGATTCATTTGATCTCCCCGCTGTCCCTCTAAATAGGAATTATAACAGTGAATGATAAAATTCAATAAAGTCTCTTGCCCACCCACCCCCAACTTTATATGAACTTTAATGATTATCAACTTTTCAAAGAACAAATTCAATTTACCATCAACTGTTATCTCATGTTATGCTTTTTGATACTTTGCCCCCACCATGAGCTTTTGTCCTCCTGTCACACGTCACAGTAACAGTCACTTCTTCATGATGTGGTTTGGTCCCTGCAGGTGGACTACAGTTCACCAGCTGCCTCTCAGAGGTTATATGTATTCTAGCTGAATCCAGTGCACTTTCCCAACTGGTTAAGTTCCTGTAAACTCATCTTCATCATCGGTGGCCCCAAAATTTCGACGGGAAGAAAATCATGCATGTTGCTTTACAGAGTGTTGTAGTCATGTCTCTGTGGGGTATTTGACTTCATCTCTTTTTCTCCTGAAATGGATTAAAAGGGTTGCACTGTTCTGACACTGTAAAGTTTTACTGCAGCCTGCAGTGTTGACCTGCTCTCGCAGTGCGTCTACTGATGATTGTAGAGACTGAGTTGAAGCTTGTATCAGCAGAGACACGTCCTCTTTCAGGGTAACATGTTGATGCTCTGCAGAGCAGCTGACGAGTGGTTGTTTCTGGTCGGGGTCTGTCTGTCTGTCTGTCTGCATGTCAGTCTCTCCGTCTGTCTGCCTGTCTTCCCCTCAGGATAAACTGTAGTAACTCTGGTGATCCTCTGACTCTTCATCAGCGCCATCATCAGGTCAACATGTTCATGTGTCCAACACTTTGGTTTAAGACCAAATACCTGCATAACTGATGATGTTCATCAGCCTCAGGTGGACTCTGTCTTTACTGCTAACAAGCTAATGTAGGCATGCTAACATGCTAAGATAAGGTGGTGAACATAGTGAACATTATAGCTGCTAGAATAAATCTAGAAATATGCAACATAAACAAAATTAAAGTTGGTCATAAGGTAACAAACACGTCACACTCCAACATCCCATAATACCATTAAACTACATGTTCATGAAGACACTGAGGGCTGAGTCGTGAGTCGAGAAGCTGAAGGACGTTAACGTCTAACAGAGGCTCAGATCAGAGTATTGATCGACTCTGAACACGATCAGTGATGTCTGGATCAATGTTTCTCTCTTCATCAACTTTACTTTGAACAGACACACACACACACACACACACACACACACACAGTAACACTCACACACACACACACACACACAGTAACACACACACACACACACACACACACACACACACACAGTAACACTCACACACACACACACACACACACACACACAGTAACACTCACTCACACACACACACACACACACAGTAACACTCACTCACACACACACACACACACACACACAGTAACACACACACACAGTAACACTCACTCACACACACACACACACACAGTAACACACACACACACACACAGTAACACACACACAGTAACACTCACACACACACACACACACACACACACACACACACACACACACACAGTAACACACACACACAGTAACACACACACACACACACACACACACAGTAACACACACACACACACACACAGTAATACATACACAGTAACACACGGTAACACACACACAGTAACACACGGTAACACACGCTTTGATACACACACACACACACACACACAGTAACACACACAGTAACACACACACACACACACACACAGTAACACACACACAGTAACACACACACAGTGACACACACAGTAACACACACACAGTAACACACGGTAACACACGCTTTGATACACACACACACACACACACAGACACAATAACACACACACACAGTGACACGCACACACAGTAACACACACACACAGTAACACACGGTAACACACGCTTTGATACACACACACACACACACACACACACACAGTGACACACACACCCACACACACACACACACACACAGTAACACACACACACACACACACACACACACACACAGTAACACACGCTTTGATACACACACACACACACACAGTGACACACACACACACACACACACACACACACACAGACACAATAACACACACACACACACAGTGACACACAGTGACACACACACATACAGTAACACATACAGTGACACACACACACACACAGTAACACGCACACACACACAGTAACACATACAGTAACACACACAGTGACACACACAGTAACACACACACACACACACACACACACACACACAGTAACACACACACAAAGTAACACACGCTTTGATGTACACACACACAGTAACACACAGTAACACACGCTTTGATACACGCACACACACACACACACACACACACACAGTGACACACAATAACACACACACACACACACACAGTGACACACACACACAGACACAATAACACACACACACACACAGTGACACACACACACACAGTCACACACACACACACACACACACACACACACACACACACACACAGAATTGAACACTCGCTGCTCGTCCTTTAATTAACAACAACAATAATGCTACTAATAATACTGCTAATAATGGTACTAATAATGGTACTAATAATGGTACTAATAATACTACTAATAATGCTACTAATAAAGAGAAGTGATGTCCAAATCGACTGCTGATATATTCTTCTGTGAGGGTTTTACTTGTTACAGAAAGTCATTTTCAGTTTCAGGGACTTTCAGGTGAAACAGCGAAGACATTAAAGAGACAGAAGTGTGAGAAGTGTTTGTCTTTACCGAACTTCAGTGGCTCCTTGATGCCATCACGTGCTATTTTCAGGTTCTGTTTGCAGATCTGTTGATTAGCCACAGCTTGTTCATAAGTTCCTTCCTGGTAGCTCATATGATCTATGAAGTCGGGCTGAGGCTCGACTCCTCTCTTGTTGGCGAAGTCTGCGTACCACTTCTCTTCACCATCCAGAGCATACATCATCTCTCCATCAGAGTCTGAACAGCCACCGATACGACCGTCCTCATGTGGAACTGAAGAGAAACAGACACAGAGGGTTCAGCTGCCGACACGCTGACTGTTGTTTGTTTGTTTGTTTGTTGTGACTGTCAGTAAACAAACAGACTGTTTACTTTGATAAGAAGCATCAGAGGTTTAAATCTGAAACATGAGACAGAAACTTACTGTCAGCTGAGACACAGAGGACACAGGAGAGGACGAGGACCAGCATCTTCATTATCTTCATCAGCAGCTCTCTGTGGACCTGAACCTGTCTGAGACTCTGAACCTGTCTGAGACTCTCTGTAGACCCAAACCTGTCTGAGACTCTCTGTGGACCTGAACCTGTCTGAGACTCTCTGTGGACCTGAATCTGTGTGAGACTCTGAACCTGTCTGAGACTCTCTGTGGACCCGAACCTGTCTGAGACTCTCTGTGGACCTGAACCTGTCTGAGACTCTGAACCAGTCTGAGGAGGACTGACAGGAACTCCAGCAGCAGCTGAGCTCTTACACACAGAGCAGCCAATCACAGAGCAGAGAGGACACAATGTCATCAGTAACCAGGTAGACAGGCTGCTGCTGCTGCTGCTGCTGCTCATGAACTATTACATACAGACATGATGACAGCTGGAGAGACCTGATCAATAATCAATACTGTCTTTTCAAAATAGAGTTCATTGTTGGACAGTTAAATTTGAGACTTTCTTTCAAAATAAAATGTTAAAATTGTTTAAGGAGATGATTCTGAAACACAAAGGTTCATTTAATTAAGAGATTAAAAAGAAATGACTAAAACAGATGAAGACAGAGTTTTATTGGAAATAAAAAGTTGATTTTAAGATAAACTTGTTTTAAGTTTCCTTCCTGCCGTCTGAAACATTCATGTCACAGAAATTAAATAGAAATCTACATACAGACACAGT
Source organism: Enoplosus armatus (assembly GCF_043641665.1). Taxonomy (NCBI): domain Eukaryota; kingdom Metazoa; phylum Chordata; class Actinopteri; order Centrarchiformes; family Enoplosidae; genus Enoplosus; species Enoplosus armatus. The sequence continues at coordinate 265,379 of NC_092202.1, read as the reverse complement.
CAGACCGTTTGATCAGAGCAGGAAAGTAACAAGTACAAGTACATTTACTCCAGTAAAGTAAAGAGTACTTGAGTATTTCCACTTTGTTACTGTATAGCTCTACTCCACTACATTTATCTGACAGCTTTAGTTCCTTCACTGATTCAGACAGTAAAGTACTGCTCACATATTAATAAATCAATCATAGATAATATATCACTGACAAAGGTCATTCTGCAGAATGAGTACTTTTACTTTGTGTTGATAACACTTTATATACTTTATGTACTTTAACTGAAGTAAAGTCTAAATGCAGGACAGATGACGTGTGAATAATCATCAGAGGAGTTTTCCTTCTGATGGACTCTGATTTTAATATAATTCACTAAATTGAGTTCAATTCAATTGATTAATCAAAGATGAGGAGAAATGATTTCACAGTGATTTAGTTTTATCTGGAGGAGGAACTGTCAGTTTATAATATCCTTTAGAATATTATTCTTATATTTCAGCAGTTGTAATCTTGTTCGTGCTTCTTCACAGTCTTTATAGATCGATTAGGATTCAGGATAAATTAATGTTGGTTAATAACAGTCTTTATAAATGAATGTAGTACATTAAAACTCTGTGATAGTCTGGTTTAACCCTTTCATGCATGAATTATGACAGCCTCAGTCAGAATTATTTTCCGAAGTGTTTTTATTTCTCTTTAGGCATGAAAAAAAAATTTAACTTAATTTTTTTCAAACGTTCATTTTTCAAAGTTCTTCACATGTCCACTCGGGTGGACAGCATGCGTTTGAGTTTTCAACTGAAGAAATATGTATTTAACACACCAATGAATAAAATGGAAATTCTAACAATTGTATTACTCCTTAGTTGTTACTTGATGTTACCAAATTTTATTTACCTGCAAGGGTCTCCTACTATAGAAGGATTGGCAAGGTATTCCTGAGCTGCTCAGCGTTTCAGGCCTTCCGTTGGCCATCTTGGTTTTGAGACATTTGTGTTGTGCTTACAACGGCTGGCCAGTGGGTGGCAGCGTATGGGATGATGCACTAGCGTCCACTGTGGTGGTTGATGTGCAACTATACCATTAAAATCCATGCATATATGATGTGTATTATTTGATACTAATCATAAAAGTAATCTTTTCATAAAATGATATACAGTACAAAGTTGTCACGTATGCAATGTTCCAGGTAAATAACTAGCAGATGTTGGGGCCCCATACTGATAAGATTCATTATTGTTTGGGTGTCTCCCTTGGAATGTGGGAGTTATGCGATAGAGGTCTCTTTTCCTTGACCCCTAGACTGCTGTCCAAATAACTTGTATATCATAGGGTTTGGGGTACTGAGGGACCCTAGGGAAATATAAGTTTATAGATTCATGAGTTATAGTAGGACCCTATGTATGTCTAAATGTATAAAGGACGAGTTTAAACAGTGTTCGAGGCAGCAGTACTGATTCGGCTACGGGTGCTGTACAGGTCAAGATGCGCATGCCTGTTGATACTGATCTTTGATGCAAATAAAGAATATTATGTGAAAAGTCAGTATCAGCGGAGTTTCCTTCCATCATGGAATCATCGCCTACATCTGGGGAATGAAGAAGAAATTGACAACATTACTTGGCGTCACGAACAGGATCTGCTGCATCCTGTTCCTGAATTGACAGTTCAACCCACGAACTACCACATCAAGAAGTCAGGTGAGGCTGGTTCGTTTGGTTAAAACTGTTGGTTGCACTAATAAGAAGAATCTGTGTTGATGTGGTGGTGTGTTGATGGTGGAAGTGAGACTCCGTCTAAATTAATGTAATACTAAGGATGTAAAAAAAAAAAAATAGAAATAAGTGAAAAGAGAAATAAACGGTAGAAGAAAAAGGAATAATGTTTAAGGAAATAGCTGAATTAGTAACAATAAAAGTGTGCTAAAATAACCATGCAGTCAGATTAATGAAGTACAAGGCCAGTACTCTTCTTTAACAGTCAGACATGTGTATATTTAGACATTGTGTGAAAGTTAGCTTTGAATAGTCAAATTGGTAATGGTAAAAATAGTAAATTAAGGATCCTGGGCCCAGGATAGTTAGTTAGATAATTGGTTAAAAGAGAAATGGTTAAGAGAAAAATGGTTAAAAGAGAAATGGTTAAAAGAGAAGTGGTTAAAGGATAAAGTGAAGATAGAAAATAAGAGAAGATAAAGATTAAGAAAAGTGAAAAGAGAGATGAGAAAAACATAAGGGAATAAGTTCAAGCGCTGGGGGTGTGTTTGAGAGCTGATGTGTGTGTGCTGGAGGATTTTTGCTGCTGGACAGTCTGCCTCTATGTGTGTATGTTGTGTGTGGTATGGTAGTGTGTGTGTGAGGCTGTGGAATGTTTTTTGTAATGTGTACTTGATATATATGTAGTAGAAATTTGATTGAATAGACATATAGGTTGTGATTGGCTGCAGGAGATTAACAATTCATAAGGCAAGATATTTTTGTTGATACAGTGTTAAAAAACCAATGAGCTCTTTTCGAAGGGACTTTATAATGTGATAAAAACATGAGCCCAAAAAGGAGGACTTTTATAATTATCAAGAGAATGAGCCCATTCAGGGACATTAATAGTTTGATAATATAATGAGCCTCTTTGGGACATTTTATAATAATTATAATAATAATAATAAGATATGAGCCTTTGCTAGGTCTGAAGACCGGCAGGGACAGTTTGTTTGCATAACCACTAGACAATAATTTGAGAAGTGAAAGGGAAAGAAAATCTCCTGATAAAGAATATTAAAATGTGTTGTTCTGTGGTTGGTGGATTGCGCAGAAAATAGAGGAGAAGATTGGATGGTTAAAGGATAAATTCTGTATTTCGGCTGTTGATTGGGAAGATATGGTTCTGGCTTTTGAGTGTACCTCGCCTCTGTCTTTGTGCTTCATACACTGAGTTAATTTTTCTTGAGGAGAGTTGGGCTGGATGTTCGCTCCCCGACAGTCAGTGTAAACTGGAAGTCTTTGTTACTTTCAAGAGGCAGAGAAAAGGGTGGTCTCATTTTTGAAGGTGGCTCCTTCTAAAAAAGAAGAGAGCAGTGAGTGAGCCCTCCCACTTTTTTCTTTTTCTCTCTTTGTGTAAAATAGACAGAGAAAGGGGACAGAGAACTGGAGGTCAGGCCAGATTGAAATTATATTAAAATACTTATTCTTTAAATTCATAAATTGATAAAAGTATGTATGAATATAATGAACTGTGATACATTTAATTAAGTTAAAATTGTTTAAAGAGAAACTCTTTTAACAAATATCTGTAGTCACCTACATACATATACACTCACATATAACTAATATTATTTCAAAATAGTCACACAACTTTCCTTTTCAATTATTGATATTTAGTTTGGGGTTCATGCAATACATATAGGGGATATTATATATTACACTTGGAGGTTTGGCAACGGACTGATCAACTGATGCCTTTAATCTAATAGTGGAGTAGTATTGATTTAATTACTTATTTGTGAACGGTTGATTTGATTCAAATGCAGTTGAGAGCTGCAGAAGAGGATTTCATTGTCTGAGCATGATCTTGTTTGATTTGAGTTAAGATTAAGTGTTGAAATAATTTGGCAATTTAAGATTTTGTTTTTGGAACACAAACCTTTGGTTTCCTTTAAATTGGCAAATTTAGTAGTTTTTCTGGATTGTTCGTGATAATAAGGTGCTTCATAAACATACTTTTAATTTGGTTTTGATATAATACGAGAGTACAGGGATTTGGATAAGATGTGCCCAGTGGTCATTCGAGGTAGGAATCTGGAGTATAAGCCCTGGCAAAATACAGATATGTCTGATATTCTTGGAAAATTACCTATTCTTCAAGATGGAGCACATCCTTGGATCGCTAAGCTGGAAGAAGTTTTGGTGGGAACACAGCCTGCCATGGGAGACATTAAGAGACTTCTGGCCAGTCTCCTTGGGATTCCAACTATGCAAGAGATTCTGCAAAATGCAGGACTTGATCGATATATGGGGACTGCAGTAAATGATCCGGAGTTGTTTGCTGCCAGTAGAGGTCAATTTTGGAGAGCATTGAGAGATGTTCCCAACAAATGTACATCCGGACAATATTCTCATTGAGCCATTGGGTTCACAGGAAAACCCGAGGGCTTACGTGTCAAGGGTTCATCAAGTTTGGAGAAATATTACAGGGAATGATCCGGATTTGAATCCGATGGAGCAATCAATCTTTCGAGTTAAGCTACAGAAAGGGCTGCCCCTGCCAGTGAGGAGCAAACTGGCCGAGGCGGTTGGACTCGGAAGCATGACAAGAGGTGTCTACACAGATCATATAGCACACCAAGTGGAACTATATCGGAAAAAGGAGCAAGACCAGAAAGAACAGGACCAGGAGACTCTCAGAAAACTTAATCAAATACAATTGGTAGATAACAAAAAGAAGGACAAAAACCAAGCCGTGGTTATGCAGAGTCAGTCCCAGCCAAATCAACCACCACAAACTCAGCCAGGACAGATCCAATTTCAACCACCACAGTCATCATTTGTGACTCCCGTCGCTCCCTTTTCACAACCAGGTTTCGGCCAGTCACAATTGTGGAGAGGAAGAGGACAAGGAAATCAAGGAAGAGAAAGAGGTGGATATTTTAATCCCAATTTCCAACAGTCGACTGAAGGATGTTATAATTGTGGACAGATGGACCACTTTGCTCGTGTATGTTATAGGTCAAGAGGAGGCTTCAGAGGAGGATTCAGAGGACAACCACGCCTACCCAGGGGACCGGTAAACCCTTACAGGGGTCTGGAACAAGAATTCTAGGGGTGCCCAGAAAACTCGCAAGGGAGGTGTCAGCTGGTAGTGTCAGGGCCGGAGCAAGATCCAATCGTAAAGGTGAAAATAAATGATCAACCATTAGAAATGATGGCAGATAGTGGAGCTGCTTTCACCTGTATTCGGCCTGAAGACGCTATGCATCTCCCCATGTCTGGTCAATTGATACGGACAATCGGGTTTGAGGGTGTGAAACAGCTGGTTCCTCTCACAAAACCAATTGAGCTCTGCTGTAAAAATCAGAAAATCACAATACCTATATTGGTATCAGAACATACGCCAATTGCACTCTTGGGAAGAGATGCTTTGTGCAGATTAAAGTGTACGATACGATGCACACCAGACGGCTGTCTGGTGGAAATGCCAAGTGAAACTTATGACCAGTTATTGATGACAGCAGAGACTGAGGCTTCTGAAGCCTATTGGATTGGAAATCTTAGTCCAGAACTACTGGAGCCGGTCAAGTTGTGGGAAAAATTCATCATAGCAAACATGCCTGATGCAAGACTTCCTGAGAGTCCACTACATTGCACACTTAAGTATTTTAAGAGTGCTGCTGAATCAAATTCAGCAGAGTGGTTAAGTCAACAACCAGAACAAGTGCAGCTCGTCGTAGGTTGTATAATTTTGGGACCACAAGGAGCAGCAATGAAGATAAGCTGTAATGATTATCTTGACAAAGAGCATAATATCAAGAAAAGTGTTCCACATGTGTCTTTGAGAATGGCTGAAGGATATAAACAAAAACATATAGGGACAATGATGGCAGAAGTGGAGAAAGCCATTTTTAAACCGATAAAGGAAAATCTTGCTATCTGGAGAAGTGAAGATCAGCGATTTATAAAGATTATGATCTCAGCTCAAGGACAAGGGCAACCACAGACGGTGCAGATGACACATGAGTCAATCTTCAGTGCAAAATCAGACTCAGATGGTATGAGAGAGGAGATGCTGCGACAAGTACCAGAATGTTTGTGGTCAAAGCACAGTACTGATATTGGACTTGTGAAGTCAGCCCAACCAGTGAAAGTTGAACTTCGACCAGGAACCAAACCACCTTGGAAAAGCCAATACCCACTGAAAGAGGAGGCAATTGGAGGGATTGGAGCACAAATTGAAGGACTGTTGCAAGCAGATGTTTTGATGATAACTTCAAACACTCAGAGCAACACACCTTTATTGCCGTTAAAGAAGCCAGATGAGTCCTATCGTATGGTACATGACTTAAGAGCAGTAAATGAAGTGGTTGCTGATTTTCCAGCAGATGTGCCAGATCCACATACCTTGTTAGCTCAAATTCCCCAAGACGCCACATATTTTACAGTGTTAGATCTGTGTGGAGCATTTTTTAGTGTTCCACTGAGCGCAGAAAGTCGAGGTTTGTTTGGGTTTACATATAAGGGACAGTCTTATGAGTACAAGAGATTGCCACAAGGATTTAAACATAGTCCTCACATTTTCAACAAAGTGTTGAAAGATGATTTGGAAGGGATAGATCAGATCTTGCAAAATAGTACTGTTGTTCAGTATGTTGATGACATCATCATCCGTTCGCCGGATAAAGAAACATGTCATGAGGACTCAGTTAAGTTGTTGCAGATATTGGCAGAAAAGGGACACAAGGCCTCCCAGAAGAAGCTGCAATACTGCCAGGAGAAAGTGGTTTATTTGGGTCAAAACATAACACAAGGACGTAGAAGCATCTCTGACAAACATTTGGAGGCTATCCAAAGGGCTCCAAAGCCTAGGACAGTCAGAGAGATGATGACATTTCTTGGCATTGCTGGTTACTCTTCAGCATGGGTAGAGGATTATGCCAGTCTAACAGGGCCTTTGAGAGCCATGATCAAAGCTATTGGAAATACCCAACTTCATTGTAACCTGACCTGGACCCAGGAGGGTCTTGTGGCATTTGAGACCTTGAAGCAAAGGTTGCAGACGGCACCAGCACTAGCATTGCCAGACTATTCTAAGAACTTGTTGCTGTATGTTTCTACATCCACTGGGGGTAGATATGCATGTGCAGTTCTTTGTCAGCCAACGGGTACGGGGACAAGTCCTCAGCCCATTTCTTATTACTCCACTGCTTATTCAGAAGCAGAGTTGGAGTTACCACTGTGCTACAGAGCAATGGTGGGAGTTCATTTGATGTATGACAAAGTGTCAGCTGTGACTATGGGTTATCCTGTGACAATTCTTACCCATCACAGTCTCAGAAATCTTTTAAATTATGGCAAATATACATTGACAATGCCTAGGCTCAGAGACTATCATAGACTCTTGGAACAGGAAGATGTTACCCTGGCAAGATGTGCCACAGTAAATCCAGCTGGAAATTTGCCAACTCCAGAGGATGGGGAGCCACACGATTGTGTTCTAGAAGCAGAGAAATACTCAAGACTCAGGTCAGATTTGCAAGCTCTTCCATTGCAAGAGGCAGATCTGGAGTATTGGACTGATGGGTCCTGCTATCGAGTAGGAGACACATTGAGTGCTGGCTATGCTGTAGTGAAAGCACAAGGAACTGAATTTGTTGTTGAGAAAGCAGAAGTAATACTACAGCCTGCATCGGCACAACTTGCTGAGCTAGTGGGGCTGACAGAAGCATGTTTGTTGGCAGAAGGAAAACGGGTGACAATATATACAGATTCTGCTTATGCGCATAATGTGTGTCACTTGTTTGGAGCAGTGTGGAGAAATCGAGGATTTAAGAAAACAGATGGTTCTCCTATACAGCATCATGCTCAGATAATGAAGTTGTTGCATGCTATGATGAAGCCTAAAGAAATAGCAATAGCTAAGTGTGCTGCGCATAAAAAAGACATGTCAAGGGTCACACTCGGTAATAAAGCAGCAGATGAGGCTGCAAAAGCAGTCACAGGTGCAGATAAATTGGGCAAGGTCTTTCTGGTCACTCATGAGGTGGACTTGGAAGATAAAATTACACTCAGAGATGTGGTTTCAATGCAGGAAGCTGCCTCTAGGATAGATAAACAATTGTGGCAAGATTGTTGGAGTTACAGGTTGTGAGATTACTTGGGATGGATAAGTTTACATTCCAAATTGGATTTAGAATGGTAAAGGGGGGAAATAGAAAATTGAATTGTAAAATTTGTAAAATTTCTCTAAATTTCATTTTACATTTCATAAATATGCCATCATTTTGATAATAGCATTATAAATTGAACATTGTGAAAATATGAAAACAAGGTGAATTAATTGTAAATTACTATATTGCATCTGATGTTTTTGCAAAGATACTGGCTGGTGTTTTCTCTGTTCCCAGGACAATAATGGGGAGAGCAATGTGAAGGTGGCAGCTTGTCCAGGGATCCCCACAGTCTCCATGGACTCAAACACTCAAACATGGACATTGAAAATGGACAAGGGGACTCTGAACAAGGATACTGTAACAATAAAATTGATAAGTCTTATTCAGAACACTATGGGGACTACATTCAATTGTTTAGTATGTTAGTATAGTTTTTTATATTCATACGTTATTGAGTTTTGTTTATTAATTTGTAACCTGTGTTAGTAATAGCTACATTATATGTCCTTATATACATCACTACAGGGGACATTGAAGTAGAACAATTAGTTTAGTCAACAATGATCTTGTTCAATTAAAGGTGTTCTTGACTTTTATATAATTACATGAGTGATAATCAAGTGTGTATAACATGGGGTATAAGACTGAGGAAAAGAAAATGTTTTTGGGGTTTATTCATTTTAATTGTTTTGAGTAGAATGTTTTCTGTTATGTTGTGGATACCTTAGGATCTCAGTTTTTTGTTTTGTTTCGGTGGTTAGGGATAGTAATGTTAGGTAGGGAAAGGTCCACTGGAAGGTGCGATGGGTCGACCAGCCTGACTTTGGACATTTTTAATTTTTTTCTGAGTATTCCTATACGTATTTGCTTAACATTCTGCTCTTACAGTATTTTTAGAACCCTTATTTCTTAATTAGCTTGGAGTGCCTGATCGGTGGTTGCCTTGGGCAGAGGGACTATGAGAGAGTTTTCCTGTCTCGATTGTTTGATGGATATTAAAGGAAAGATGGCTGCCAGACAGGTTTTTCGCTCTCATACTCCGCAAATTTACCAAATTTCAAAATTTGCTATACTACAAAATTCATATATCAGAGGCTATGTGGTAACAAGCATGGATGGAAGGGATTTCATGAGTATTCTGTGTGTGTCATTAGATGACACTTACGTGGCTAATTGCAAATATGACTCTTTTATTTTTCATGTATTGCGGGACTTAAAAAGTCCCGAGGGGGGAAATATGATGTGTATTATTTGATACTAATCATAAAAGTAATCTTTTCATAAAATGATATACAGTACAAAGTTGTCACGTATGCAATGTTCCAGGTAAATAACTAGCAGATGTTGGGGCCCCATACTGATAAGATTCATTATTGTTTGGGTGTCTCCCTTGGAATGTGGGAGTTATGCGATAGAGGTCTCTTTTCCTTGACCCCTAGACTGCTGTCCAAATAACTTGTATATCATAGGGTTTGGGGTACTGAGGGACCCTAGGGAAATATAAGTTTATAGATTCATGAGTTATAGTAGGACCCTATGTATGCCTAAATGTATAAAAGACGAGTTTAAACAGTGTTCGAGGCAGCAGTACTGATTCGGCTACGGGTGCTGTACAGGTCAAGATGCGCATGCCTGTTGATACTGATCTTTGATGCAAATAAAGAATATTATGTGAAAAGTCAGTATCAGCGGAGTTTCCTTCCATCATGGAATCATCGCCTACATCTGGGGAATGAAGAAGAAATTGACAACATATACAAGAAAACAGCTTTTGAATAGCTGTCCACTGTAATGACCACTATGCATGAAAGGGTTAATATCTTTAACCCTGTAAAGCCTGAACCATGAAATAATTGCCAGAAAATTCTAATTTTATGAAACTGGAGTGTTTATTGAACCTTCTGACAAATTAAGAAAAAAGAAATTAAATATCAATTTGCATATATGAGTTTTAATTTGTATCATTTTTGTACAAAAACATATAAAACACAACATTTTTAACCCATTAAACTTTGAGTTTCAATGCCATCCTTTCTCACATCAGAGGGCACATTAGAGCTTGGCCTTTTGTGGGCGGAGGTGTTCCTCCTGCTTCTGAAGAGGATAGTGGTCTGCCACACTTGATTTTGCCCTTTCCTGCACTTGTGAGAGAGGTGCCAACAGCAGCTTGAAACCTTCGCAGGGGCATGGGTTTCTGCCTGGGCTTCAATTTCTTCTGGTGCGCTGCATGTGTCTGATTGTATACATCAGGTTTTTCAGGGAAAAAAATATCACACTGATAGAGGTCTCAAAAACTCATATATATGATACACTTGGCGTTACAGGGTTAAAGCAAACTTCTGAGTCAGTCCAGAATACTGCAGGAACTTTAGGTGACTTGAAGAACCGTCTCTCCTCAAAATGGAGTTTGGTTCTGAGTGACCTGAAATCATTTGTATCAGAGTACTTTGATCTTCATTTATTCATTAAACATCATCTGTTACTGTGAATTTAATGTGTTCACATCACGTTATCATCATGTTATCATTGTTATCATCACGTTATCATCATGTTATCATTATGTTATCATCACGTTCACATCATGTTATCATCACGTTATCATTGTTATTATCATGTTATTGTCACATTCACATCATGTTATCATCACGTTATCATCATGTTATCATCACGTTATCATAACGTTATCATCATGTTATCATGTTATCGTCAAGTTCACATCATGTTATCGTCAAGTTCACATCATGTTATCGTCACGTTATCATCATGTTATCATCACATTATCATCATGTTATCATTATGTTATTATCATGTTATCGTCACGTTCACATCATGTTATCATCACGTTATCATCATGTTATTATGTTATTATCATGTTATCGTCACGTTCACATCATGTTATCATCATGTCATCATCAGTTATCATCATGTTATCATCACGTGCATATGGTGATTAGCACTGTCGCACAGGAGCTGTAGAGCTGGTTAGAGCTGGTTGGGGGTTCGATCCCCGGCTGTCTTTGAGCAAGACACTGAACCCTCAGTTGCTCCAGATCGAGACCATCACCTTGCATGGCAGCTTGGTCGCCATTGGTGTGTGAATGTGTGAGTGAAGGGTGAATGAGGCTTTGGGAACCGCAAAGGTTGAAAAGCGAAATCAATTTCCATTTACCGTTATCATCATGTTATCGTCACGCTGACGTACTGCGATAAGCGTATTGCTTCACTTCCGGTTTCTGTGTCACTGGTAACTTGTGTGTTTGGCTGCTCTAAGCTCAAACAAGTTAAATTTGTTTGTTATATATTTCATTACAGCTGCTAATCAGCCGCTAACCACTTAAATCTACATTAGTTCTGCTGAACATTGATAGTTCTCTCCTTCTTTTAGAGACTTTTTTGTTAATCTCACAGTTGTTTACACACTATTCTGTCTGTTAGCTTAGCTTAGCTTAGCAGCTAGCAATGGCTTCTCTCTCTCCTTCTCACTCTCCTGCTCTGTCCTGCTCGGTGTGTCAGATGTTTAGTTATTCCCCCGCCTCCTTTAGCGATAATGGTAAATGTAATGAATGTAGTTTATTTAGCGTGCTGGAGGCGAGGCTCCGCACCATGGAGGCGGCTGTAGTCAGCCAGCCCCCAGTAGCCGGTGCGACCAACTCGGTGCAGCTCCTGCTAGCCGTCCTCCGGCAGGACACCACCAACCACTTCATGTTTCTAACAGGTTCTCCGTGAAAACCGTGACAACCCAGAGTCCAGACCAGGAGGCAGAGTCGCAGTCCTACACGCTTCTGTGCGCTTCCAATAGAGCAGTTAGTCAAGTGCGCATGCGCCGACGTGCATGCAGCCTGTTACAGTAGCTCCTGTTTGTTTTCTTCTTTTTCTTACTTTTTCTCCTTTATTTCTTTACTTAACTCAGAACTTTTTTAAGTACTGACTTTTGAAGTTGTGCCCTCTCCAAACATGCTGGTGGAGAGAGTTCTGGTACTTTTTTTTCACTCTGGAATTACTTTCATTCAAACATCGGACGATCGCGCAGCAACTTCTGGGCCGCTTTGTTTACTCCAGAGATCAGCTGATCGCTCTGAAGCCGGCCGGCTTGGAGGATGCAGAGGGGGAAAGAAGCGACGAGGGAAGAGAGGTGGGTCGAGACAGCAGAGGCTTATGGAGAAAAGGAGACTTAAGCCGTGTCTGCCCTCTCTCGTCATGGGCAACATGAGATCGCTGGCAAACCAGATGGACGAGCTGACGGCGCTGGCCAGGAGTCAGAGGGAGTACCGGGAGTGTAGTTTAATGTGCTTTACGGAGACATGGCTGCACCAGGACATTCCCGACGACAACGTTTCCATCGACTGCTTTCAGACCGTCCGGGCCGACAGGGATTGCACCGGGAGCGGTAAGCGTAAAGGAGGGGGACTTGCCGTTCTCGTTAACAACCGGTGGTGCAATCCTTCCCACATCACCATCAAGGATCGTGTCTGTTGCCCGGACATTGAACTGTTGGCTGTTGGACTCAGGCCGTACTATTTGCCCAGAGAGTTCTCACATGCCATTGTTGTGACTGTTTACATCCCCCCCTCTGCCAACCCGAAATCGGCGTGTGACGTCATTCAATCCGCCATAGCCCGTTTACAGACTCAACACCCGAATGCACTCATTGCTATTTCGGGTGACTTCAACCACGTCACTGTTATAATTGGCTATGTTTCGAGCTATCATGTATTCTGATTGTATGTATTCTCTATTTCTCTACTGAACTTATGTTCTTGTTTTGTACTTTTCTACTGAGCACAATGTATGTCCTTGAAGATAATATGACTGGTTAGAACTGGTTTTCATACCAGGAGATAGCTGAAACTCCTCTATTTTATCAGTTAGATTTATGCTGTACCACCAACATCCACACATGTTTTATTTCCGTAAGTCCAACCTCTGTACAGGGCAGGCCCAGCCCGAGAAGATAAATATGAATCATTTTCGGACATCGGGGCTCCTTCTGGCTGAGATCCAGCGAGAGCAGTAATTTTCTTTTGGAGAATGATTAATGATTGTTTGATTTTTACTGAAATGGTCACATGTAAAGTAAAAATCACATAGTCTCACGTGAGGGAAAGTGAATAAGTGTCCTAGTTTAGTTTGAATCGGCTGGAATAAAAGGCATATTGTCTTCTAAATTATTAAAGGACATTTTTGATTCCGGGGTTAGCCTGATGCCGGGAGAAGTTTGATTGTCCCGATGCCGCGAAGGCGATGCCACGATAGGTGAAGACTCCCGTTGAGCGGACGAGTAAACATAAAAATAAAACCCTAACCCTAACCCTAAAACCCTAAACCCTAAAAAAAAAAGTAATGATTCCCGGAATAATTGTAAAGATACAATCTCTATGAGGACACAGGGATAAGTTTGTTATTTTTCATACAAATGTGGGGTGTTTTCCTACTTGATTGATATTTTTACTGTGCATGTGTCAGTGTATCGGACAGTACAGACTGCTCGAAAATTCCTGCACTAACACAGATCTCAAGTAGTTGTGTGCATGGGGGATTGGAATAGCATAAAAGGGATATTTTAGTTAAGGTGTTACAGAAGGTGGTGATTTAAAACGAGTGAATAGACTGGGAAAACCCTCAACGATCAAGCGCACAGAGTAATAGACTCCGTGTAGAAGCTTCTTGATCGGGTCCTCACTCGGGCACTGTGCCACTCACCCTCTCTGAATAACACGTGGAATAGTGTTTAAAAAAAATGTCGCAGAAAGTTGTGGATAAGTGGCAGGATTGTAAATCCGGCTCTTTGGGGTCGGTGTTAGCTGAAACAATAGTAAGATGGTAGAAGAAAGTTCCAAAAGATGAAACAAAGAAGGGATTAGAAAGTTTTGAAGATTGGACGGGGGAAGTGCAGGACAAAGGGATGTTTGGAGGTTGTGAAAGCGTTCCACCAAAATTGAACGATTTTGATGTGTTCATGAAGCAAGCTACAGGAAGTCTAGAGCAGAGCACAGTAATGGTACAAGAGGCAGGTAGAATGCAGAAAGGGAAAGCAGGACAAGTAGTAAAAAAGGTAGAAAGGTTTTTGGCAGACTGCCAATGTTTTCTGGGAGAAGTTAAATTCTCCATCAAATCACCTTCCTCTGTGCAATCCACATATCAAATGCCAGTTAAGACTTTGACTCCTCCAGAGACACAGCAACCTGAACAAAAAGATAAGACGGCACATGACCAAACTCCCACAGCTCTCCCTCCTCCCTACGCAGAAGCACGAGCTATGAGGGAGGCCCTCCAACATCAGAGGCCACTGACACAGTCTGACACAACACATGCAGCCCAGAGCTCACCTCCTATGATGGGCCCTTTAGTGGTCATAAGGAGCTTATGCAGTGCAAGCTGTACACGTAGACATGTGTCACTGGAGAAGGAAAGGTTTTGTGACCTCATCTGGCACCCCTGTTAAACATTTGAACCAACTACTCGACCTTTACTATGCATTATTACAGCCACAATAAGTAGCTATAGTCAAGTGCAGAGGACATCAAAAAGAAGATGGCAGAATAGCAAGAGGAAATAATGCAGCAGATATGGCAGCAAAAGCGATAGCAGGATACAATGTAAATCGACAAATGACACAAAAGGCAGTAAAAGATAAACCACATAGGGACCTATGTGTACAAAACATCAAAGAGCTGCAAGAAGCAGCTGCCCCGTCTGAAAAACAGGCGTGGAAAGAAAAAGGAGCCACAAATTTCACTGACATGGGTGCAGATCACAGAGTTGAGGGCAAGAGATATCTCTTAGTCTGTGTAGGTCCATTCTCAAGGTGGGTTGGAGCCACACCTACCAAAACTGAAAAAGGGAAATCATTCCCAGATTCGGAGTACCAGAAGTAATAAGATCTGACAGTGACACTCATTTCTCCAATGAGGAGTTAGGATAAGTTCGGTGCAGTTTACCATCCAGCATCTCAGGGACTAGTAGAAAGGGCAAATTGTACTATGAAGGAAGGATTGGCTAAAGTCTGCGCAGACACAAAATTAACCTGGATCGAAGCCCTCCCTATAGTGCTATTTAACCTGAGATCCACTCCAAATGCGACAATGAATGTCAGCCCACATGAGATTTTGACAGGAAGGAAAATGCCCTGTCCATTTACTACTGCACCAACAGACACACCACCTGTATTATTACAGTATGAAGATCTGAGTGAGTATATTAAACAACTGAATAACACTGTGATGAGCATCTCTCAACAGGTCACGGAAATACTCACCAAAGAACAGGACCACGACACATCTCCTGTTGAAGTGGGAAGCTGGGTCCTAAGGAAAGTCAACAAGCTCAATTGGTCCCCCAGGTGGAAGGGACCGTATAAAGTAGCAGAAGCTACATCACACTGTGTGAAAGTATGGTTGTCTGAAGACAGACTAAGCAACTGGATCCATAAGACGCACTGTGCACTGACTCAAGACCCTACAGAGAGAACATTGACTGAGGTTCGGACTGACTTAGGAACCTCACTGACTGACAATGACTACAACACTGGAGATGAGACCCTACCAGAGACTGGACAGACCTCAACTGACAAAACCTTCCAAAAACACTCCACTATGGAGACTAGGTTGTAGTACTCGAGCGGCTGTAACTATTATTTGACTTATATCAGAACTCCCCAACCTACATAGATGCAATTGGAGTCCCCAGAGGTGTACCTGATGAATATAAATTAGTTGACCAAGTCGCCGCAGGGTTTGAGACATCCCTGTTCTGGTGGTCCACTATAAACAAAAATGTGGATAGAATTAATTACCTTCATTTTAATGTTCAAAGGCTCAATAATATGACTAGAGATGCCATTGCCGGACTACATGAACAATTGGCGGCCACTTCTCTGATGACTTACCAAAATAGAATGGCCCTTGATTTCCTCTTAGCTGAAAGAGGTGTGTGTGCTACGTTTTCCCAAGATTGCTGTGTGTTCGTCCCTAACAATACAGCCCCAGATGGCTCCATAACTCGAGCCCTTTCTGGCCTCAAAACTATGTCAGAAGAGTAAGCAGAACACTCGGGGATAGACAATCCATTATCTGATTGGCTAAACAGAGCCTTTGGCAAGTGGAAAACATTAATTATGTCTGTGTTTCTTTCACTAGTTGTTGCAGTAACTGTGTTAACCTTATGTGGATGTTGCTGCATACCATGCATCAGGCACCTCTGTCTAAAGTGTATTACCACAGCCATTAATGATAAATTCCCCACACCACCTCCTTACCAATTATCACAACATGCAGGAGAAACTGTTCCACTGGTCTCCCTCTCTGAGCCCGGAGAGGATGAGACTGAAGTTTACAAGGACGCTGACGAAGATGAAGACCGCTGTTTATACTCCTGAACCCCTGTAGATATACAGATTTTGCTAAAGTTACCACATACCCACATATAGCATTACATACACGTACAGGCGTGAGACTTATAGTTTTTTCTTATGATTATTGTGCTCATTGCAGACATGTTATCAGTAGAGTTGTGGAAGGTTGTACTCTCCTGGGAAAGAGGTTCTGTTCCCGGTACCATGATGGCTACTCCTGATATGAACTGTTTAGCTTATGCTTTTACCTTATAATTGTTTTGTTTAATCAGCATGGCTCTGTTTACTATTTCCACATGCGTGTGCAATGAAGAACTGCTTGCTGCAAGTAAATGCAAGGAAGAACAGCTTACACATACTGGCATACATATAGGCTGCTCAACGCAATGATGACATGCTTACATATCCACTATACGATTATGAGATTTTTATTTGTGTTGATATAATAGAATTATTGTGTTGCAACTCATGGCGGTTAGTCACTCACAGTTTGGGGGCCTGTTGAGCTGGCTGCTGCACGGAGTTGGGATACAATACAGAAATAACGTTCCCACCTGTATTTTATTGACATGATAAAATCATGTCAAAAGGGGGAATGTTATAATTGGCTATGTTTCGAGCTATCATGTATTCTGATTGTATGTATTCTGTAGTTCTCTACTGAACTTATGTTCTTGTTTTGTACTTTTCTACTGAGCACAATGTATGTCCTTGAAGATAATATGACTGGTTCGAACTGGTTTTCATACCAGGAGATGGCTGAAACACCTCTATTTTATCAGTTAGATTTACGCCGTACCACCAACATCCACACATGATTTATTAAGTCCAACCTCTGTACAGGGCAGGCCCAGCCTGAGAAGATAAATGTGAATCTTTTTCGGACATCGGGGCTCCTTCTGACTGAGATCCTGCGAGAGCTCTGTCACTCCGAGCCCAGCGCTGCATTTACTTTACCTGTGACCGAAATAAAGTTTACATCTGTGAACTGAACATTGCTCCAGGTTGTTCTTGGGCTTCCAACAAAAGAATCGGGTTAACATCACCATGGCTAAGACACTTCCCACCTTCACACAGTATGTGAGCTGTCCCACTAGAGAGGAGAGGACCCTGGACTTGCTGTATGCTAACGTTAAGGATGCATACAGCTCCTCTCCCCTTCCCCCTCTGGGTAGGTCAGACCACAACCTAGTGCACCTCAACCCCTGTTATGTGCCTCTAGTCAAGAGCCAGCCTGCAACCACGAGGACAGTGAGGAGATGGTCGGAGGAGGCTTATGAGACACTTCAGGGATGTTTTGAGGTGACTGACTGGCAGGCGCTCTGTGAGCCACATGGAGAGGACAGTGATGGGCTCACAGAGTGCATCACAGACAACATCAACTTCTGTGTGGACTCCACTGTCCCAGCAAGGACTGTCCATTGTTATTCAAATAACAAGCCATGGGTGACAGAAGACATCAAGGCCATACTGAACAAAAAGAAGAGGGCTTTCAGAGCTGGCAACAGAGACGAGGTGAGAACGATCCAGGGGGAACTGAAGATAAAGATTAGGGAGGCCAAGGAGGAGTACAGGAGGAAGAACAACACCAGAGAGGTCTGGAGTGGAATGAGGACCATCACGGGTTACAGGCCAACCAACAACAGAGGAGCTGAAGGCAGTGTGGACCGGGCCAATGAACTGAATCTGTTTTTCAACAGATTTGACTCTGTGGGCCCTGCTCAACACCCCCATGACTCTTCTGCTGTCTGCCTCCAATCTCCACCTATTCCACTCCCCCCTCCCCCTCCTGCTCCTCACAGCCCCCCCACCCCCTGTGAGAGCTTTCCTCACACCTCGTTCCCCAGGCTGACGGCACTCTTCAACCTGACGACACCACCCCTCCCCCACCGGTCATCTCTACAGTGTGCTTCACTGCCGACCATGTTAGGAGACAGCTGAGGAGACTCCACTCCAGCAAGGCTGCAGGCCCTGATGGTGTCAGCCCCAGGGTGCTTAAAGCCTGTGCCCCCCAGCTATGTGGAGTACTTCACCATGTCTTCAACATAAGCCTGAGTCTTCAGAGGGTCCCCGTGCTGTGGAAGATGTCCTGCCTCGTTCCTGTGCCGAAGACACGTCCCAGTGGCTCCAAGGACTACAGACCCGTGGCACTGACCTCCCACATCATGAAGACCCTGGAGAGACTCGTTCTAGAGCAGCTCCGGCCCTTGGTCAAGCCACACTTGGACCCCCTTCAGTTCGCCTACCAGCCCCGACTTGGAGTGGAGGTTGCCATCATCTACCTGCTCAACCGCGTCTACGCCCACCTGGATAAGCCGGCGAGCGCTGTGAGAGTCATGTTCTTTGACTTCTCCAGTGCGTTCAACACCATCCGTCCGGCTCTACTGGCTGAGAAGCTGATGGAGATGCAGGTGGATGCCCCCCTCGTGTCCTGGATTGTCAACTACCTGACTGGCAGACCACAGTATGTGCGCTTACAACACTGTGTGTCAGACAGAGTGGTCAGCAACACCGGGGCCCCGCAGGGGACTGTCCTCTCTCCCTTCCTCTTCACCATCTACATCACAGACTTCAGCTACTGCACAGAGACCTGCCATCTTCAGAAGGTTTCTGACGACTCAGCAATAGTTGGATGTATCAGTAAGGGTGATGAGGAGGAGTACAGGGCTGCTGTGGACAACTTTGTCGCATGGTGCGAGCAGAACCACCTGCAGCTCAACGTGACAAAGACAAAGGAACTGACTGTTGATCTGAGGAGGACCAAGGCGCCGATGACCCCTGTTTCCATCCAGGGGGTCAATGTGGACATTGTAGAGGATTACAAGTACCTGGGAGTTCACATAGACAATAAACTGGACTGGGTAAAGAACACTAATGCTCTCTACAAGAAGGGCCAGAGCCGTCTCGGCGGCTGAGGTCCTTCAACATCTGCCGGACTATGCTGAGGATGTTCTATGAGTCTGTGGTGGCCAGTGCTATCCTCTATGCTGTTGCAGGCTGGGGCAGCAGGCTGAGGGTGGCGGACTCCAACAGACTAAACAAACTGATCTGCAAGGCCAGTGACGTTGTGGGGGTGGAGCTGGACTCTCTGACGGTGGTGTCAGAGAGGAGGATGCTGTCCAAGCTGCGGGGCATCTTGGACAATGTCTCACATCTTCTCCATGACGTACTGGTCGGACACAAGAGCAGCTTCAGTGGGAGACTCATTCCTCCCAAATGTACAACAGAGCGACACAGGAAATCATTCCTGCCTGTGGCCATCAGACTGTTCAACTCCTCCCTCTGAGGGTCAGACACTCGGGAAGAGACTGGAAATCTGTATCCACTTCACCTGTCATACACTACCTCACTATTTATTCTTAAATGTTTAAGTGCAATAGATTTATAGTCTTACACTTCAGTGCAACACATACATACATACATATACATTGTTATTGTATATATTTTTTTACCTCATTGTTCACTTAAATACTGTAAATGTGTATTTTTTTTTTTATTTTCTATTTCTTATTTTTATATTTTGTACATACTTTTAGTTCTAAATTATGCTACTTTACTCTTGAATGGGAGCACCGGTACTGTACAATTTCCCCCCGGGGATCAATAAAGTATTTCTGATTCTGATTCTGATTCTGAGTTACCCACCCAAAACCCCATAATGACTGTGTCTGCCCCCCCATCACTTAAATTAATTCAATCAAAAATAAACAGGAGAGGAGTCATTAATAATAACTTAATAAAAATTAAGACCACTACTGCTATAGGCCAAAACAATAGGAAAATGAAGTATGAACAGTGTGTGTGTGTGTGTGTGTGTGTGTGTGTTATGCGAATGTATAAATGTATGTTGTTTCTTCTTCTTTTTTTTCTTTTTTGCTATACCACTGCGTTGCAAGTGCTTGGACACATTGAATTCCAGTCTGTTTAGTTCCTTATTTCCTCTCTGTGGGACAGAAACACAAAGAGGGAGTTTGTAATCAGAACAGCTCAGATAATAATGTTAACAGTTGATGGAAACCTTCAACATTCAGACTAAAACCTAGAGAGTCAGAGGATGATCCAGTGATCCCGTGATCCAGTGATCCAGTCTCACTGCAGCACAACTAAAATCTGTAGTTACAATCAATACGATTCAGACACATAAACTAAAGTCTTTGTGAGGTTTAATGGTTCAACTCCAAACTCAATAAATTCTCAAGGATCCTTTGACCTTTCTGACCTCCAACAAATGTTTCCTGTAGTTCCTCTAAAGTTTCTTTAGTTTCTTTTGTTGTCAATTTCTTCTTCATTCCCCAGATGTAGGCGATGATTAGTATCAAATAATACACATCACTTTCAATCCCACAAAAGATTTTCAAAGATTCAAATCTAATCCAGGACTTTCCAGGACCGATTCCTGAGCTTTGGTTGATTTGATTTTGGTTGATTCAACAGGACAGACCCCCTTCCATGCTGGACTGGCTTCTTACAACAGACATCCAGCTGATCCACAAGTCCAAACAGGTCCAGTTTAGTCTCATCACTCCAGAAAACAGACTCCCAGAACTCTTCAGGCCTGAACACACCAGTTCTTCTCTTCAAGTGTGTCTGTGTGTGTCGAGGTTTCCAGGCATGAAGCTCTCTTCTAGTCTGTGCTGATACTTTAGTTCAGATCAGACCAGGTCCCCCTGCAGGTCTCTGGCAGGACTCTGAGGTTGTTGTTTTTGTTCCAGAAGGTGTAAACTCCTGAAACAGAGTCTCCTGGAAACCGTCTTGTTGCCTTTGAGCTGTAGTGAAACATTTCTTCTCTTATCTTTTGACACAGTTCCTGTTTCTTGAACACCTGCACAGGTGGATCAATAAGTGGATCACAGGAGCAAATTCAGTGTCATCATAAAGTTCCTGAAAGCGTCTTTCAGCTCACATTCAACAGCAATATTAAATATTAAATACAGGTTTAATAATGATGACATGTATTAAAGAAACATCTCAATCTTAACATATCAACTAATACTTAATAAATTTGTTTAATGTGTGAACTCTGACACTCTGCAGGGTTGAACTGTTCAGCTGGTTCAACAGACCAGAGGTCATGTGACCAGACTGAGCTGCTGTTATAAATGTTTTCCTCTGAGCAGTGCATTGTGGGAGAATAATCAACAGAACAAACAACTGTTCATAAACATCTTTAACATCTCCGACTGTCACACTGAATAACTATGATTTTATTGTTTTAGTTATCATTTTACTTATTTTATTGTTTTAATTTGTGTACTTTCTGTTTGTATTGACATGATGTGTTTATGTGCTTTGGTTTCTATTCTTGGAGTTGGTTCGTCCATTTCTTAGTGTCTTTATAAACCTAAAGAGACTGAGAAAGATTTATTCTCTTCTCTGATTGATGTGAAAACTGTGACAGTTGGTGTTCCAGTTTCCTTGTTCTCTGTTCACCACCAAAACCAGTCTGACAACACGACACCTTCAGGTGTCTCTGTAAAACCAGGAGTTTACTATGCTCACCTCTGACACTGAGGATCAGCAGCACCTGAACAGAACAGTATCTCTGGAAAGTCCCGACCGATCAGGAACAGAGCTGCTGATGAGTCATCAGTTACCAGAAGAAGCAGATTGTTGTAGAACAGCAGCAGGAGGGAGGAGCTCAGACGCCCCCTACAGGTGGAGGATCTTTACTGACTCTTCAGACTGTTAATCAGCTGCTGATTAAACTTAAATGATCAAGGTGTGAACATGAACTGAAACACTTCTATACGCTGACGATACTCTGATGTATTTATGTGTGTCTCTCTGTTACCTGTAGACTCAAAGTTGCTGATGTTCACTGGGAGATACATCACATCACATCCAGCAGGAACTTTTCGCCCAAAGTGACAAATAAAAAGTCCAGTCGACCTCTGAAGGAACAAGAAAGTTCATCATCTCTCTTAAACAAACAAGGAGAGTGTTGAGAGCTGCAGTATGAGAAGTTGGAGGTCAGCTGATGAAGAAAAGAGATTTTAGTTAGTTTGGTTCTCACTTTTACTCACTTATTTGATCCTGTAAACTATATTATCATAGTGAAAGACTTTAAACTTTATTGTGAAAAGTGCTGTATGAACAAAGGTTATTATTATTATTATTATTATTATTATTATTACTGTATCCTGAATATGATGCCACCAGAGGCCTGTACTATGAGGCAAGTTCAACATACCCAGGGTATCTTTTCGTTATCTGGCTTCAGTGAGCCTAACAACCACTAAGGTGTGGTTATCAATTCGGTGAGTCAACCCAGGTTTTCACAATCTAGCCACGAGAACGTTCACATGAAAGGGGCTGGGTTTGTAGCATCTGACCAATCACAAACATGGACACGTCTACTGGCAGCAGAGCGACATATTTTACAACCGAAGAGGAAACTGTAATATTAGACAAAGAAGAAGTTCAACACATCATCCAGGCTGAAAGCAGCACAGTGATGCCGTTTTCCAAGAGAGCTGATTGGTCAGTAGGCGGTGCTTTTATACGAGTTGATCTGTTATCTGGAACATCACCTGCTCTGCTGCAGGTTGTGTTTGCAGCATAAGTTACCATGGTGATGAACCCCCGTCGTAACCCT
Source organism: Enoplosus armatus (assembly GCF_043641665.1). Taxonomy (NCBI): domain Eukaryota; kingdom Metazoa; phylum Chordata; class Actinopteri; order Centrarchiformes; family Enoplosidae; genus Enoplosus; species Enoplosus armatus. The sequence continues at coordinate 242,563 of NC_092202.1, read as the reverse complement.
GGAAACACAACCAGTTACAGTTACAACAACCAGTTAACCCTGAAGGTACCTCGCTGACCTCAAATCATGCTTTGTAGTACAGGCCTCTGGTCACAGATGTGCAGGTAAACGTTTGTTGTGATAATATTAGCAGCAGTATTGGTCGTTATTATTAGTCTTAGTATTAAACAGTTGTGTGTGTGTGTGTGTGTGTGTATGTGTGTGTGCGTGAGTCAGCGGTCATGTGATCACACTAAGCCGCAGCATCTCTGTTCAGAAGTTTGCTGTGTAGTTTCCTTTTTCTCTGTTAACCATCAGACACCTGAACGCAGCGTCTCAAGAAAGTCCCCACTTTTTACTTTCACTTCCTGTTCAGCAGCCAATCAGAAACAGAGCTGATGATGAGTCATCAGTTACCAGGAACAGCAGCTTGCTGTTGAACAGCAGCTGAGAGGAGGAGCTTAGACGCCCCCTATTGGTTTAATAAGGTATTTATTTAAACAGTTTCACAGCCAGAACAATATACTAATATGAACCAGAATAATGTTCAAAACACATAAAACAAGAACATTGAAACAAAACATCACAAAATATGAATCAATCAACAAATAAACATTAGACTTTATCAAAAGATAAGTCGGCTCACTTTGACTATTATCAGTTTATTATAAACAGGATTCATTTAATTAGAATGCTTTTTTTTTTATCTTCACAAGCTTTTATTTGTGTACAAACTGAATTTTATTTTTATTTTTTGATTTTTATTAATCCCACAGCGGGGAAATTTACACATCACAGCAGCAAAGACAGAAAGGTGCAGAAACACACAGCAGACAGCACTGTGTCAATAAGAATTAGAAGTATTATTTTTAAAAAGAAAAAAACAATATACAAATAATAAATACAGATATAAAAAATATGGGGGACAAAAATAATATATATACGGAAAAATATAAAGTATGTACAAATTGTGCAGATTTATGTGCAGTTAAACAGTCTTATAGCTGTAGGAATGAACGACCTGCGGTAGCGCTCCTTCTTACTGCTCAGGGCCCCCACAGTCTCGTGCAGGGGGTGAGAGGTGTTGTCCATGATGGATGTCAGCTTGGCTAACATCCTCCTCTCCCTCACCTCCTCAATGGAGTCCAGCGGCAGTCCAGAACAGAGCCTGCTCGCCTAGTCAGTCTATTGAGCCTCCTCCTGTCCCTGTCCGTGCTGCCCCCCCAGCAGACCACAGCATAGAAGATAGCCGAAACTACCACAGTGTCATAAAAAGTCCGGAGCAGTTTCCTGCACACAGCGAAGGACCTCAGCCTCCTCAGCCGGTGGAGGTGTCTTTGACCCTTCTTGTACAGGGCCTGAGTGTGGTCAGACCAGTCCAGTTTATTGTTCAGGAGAACACCCAGGAATTTGTAGTTCTCCACCACCTCAATGTCCAAACCCTGGATGTTCACCGGTGTGATGCTGGATGACTTCCTCCTGAAATCGATCATCATCTCCTTCGTCTTGCTGGCGTTGATGTGAAGCTGGTTGAGCTCACACCAGCTGACAAAGTCGCTGATGACCTCCCTGTATTCCAGGTCGCTCCCCTCAGACACACATCCAACGATGGCAGTGTCGTCAGAGAACTTCTGGATGTGACAGCTGACAGTGTTGTGTCTGAAGTCTGAGGTGTAGAGAGTGAAGACGAATGGAGAGAGAACCGTACCCTGGGGGGCCCCCGTGCTGCAGACCACCACATCAGACACACAGTCCCGGAGCCTCACATACTGTGGTCTGTTGGTGAGGTAGTCGATTGTCCATGAAGCCAGGTGACAGTCCACTCCCGCTGCCTCCAACTTCACCCTCAGCAGTGCTGGCTGGATGGTGTTGAAGGCACTGGAGAAGTCAAAGAACATGATCCTCACAGTGCTTCCAGTTTTTTCCAGGTGGGAAAGGGATCTGTGTAGTAGATAGATGACAGCGTCCCGATTCCAGGACGGTAAGCAAACTGGAGGGGTTGCGTTGTGCTCACCAGGGGTCGCAGGTGTCTGAGGATGATCCTCTCCATGGTCTTCATAAGGTGAGAGGTCAGGGCGACAGGCCTGTAGTGGTTGAGTTCCCTGGGGTGTGCCGTTTTTGGGTCTTTTGGTAAATTATAGTTAGGATAATAATTTACTGTAATAATTTACTGAAAGCAATAAAAAAGGGTCCAGCATGTCTGAAACAGGTGTGATCATATTTATCTTTATCTTTAATAAGGTCTGTTTATTTTTATCTATTTATGAGTCTTTCTTGGTTACTGCTGTCACTAAATGTTATGATGAGGATTTGATTGAGGATTTTTTATGTTTTTGAAGTGAAATCATTATAATCAGATTCAATATGTCTTCTGAGGTGTGGATAATAATCAGAATCATCAACAGCTTCTTATTAATCTTAATAAAACTGGTTCATCTGTTTATTCACACTCAGCTCAGCCAATTAAAAACCAGCTGCTGATGAGTCAGAGGTTGCTAGGCAGCGGAGTGTTGATGTTGAACAGCAGCAGAGAGAGGAGCAGAGGCGCCCCCTACTGTTCATCATCATCATCATGACGCCTCACAGCAGATCCAAGACACTCTGCACAACACCAGTTGTAACATAACATAACATATTATAAAATAACATATCACAATATAATATAGTAAAACAGTATTATAACATATAATAATATCACACTGGACTAAATGTCAGAGGACCTGCCTGGACCAGCCCCTAGTTATGCTGCTATAGGCCTAGACTGCTGGGGGACTTCCCATGATGCACTGAGCTTCCCTCCTCTCCCTCTCCATCTTTACACATTCATCACAGTCCAATGCATGTTACTAACTTTATATCTTCTCAGAGTTTCTTTGTTCTTTGTCGTCTCGCAGGTTCCTGTGGATCGTGGTCCTGGTACGCCTGGCTGCTGCTGCCATGGGCCTGCCTGACTCTCATCACTACAGTTATTATGTTTAGTCGTAGTTCTGTTACTATTAAAGCTGTTATTACTATTATTAATCTCAGCTATTATTACAGATGTAACTACTAGTATCAGTCATATTTCCATTATTACTATAATTATAGCTGCTATTTCTACTGCTAGTGCTGCCATACATCTCTGCCTGTCTGCTTGTCCACCTGTCTGTCTGTCTGTCTCTCCCCCTCCCTCTCTCTCTCAAACCCAACCGGTCAAAGCAGATGACCCCCCACCTAGAGTCTGGTTCTGCTCGAGGTTTCTGCCTCTTAAAGGAAGTTTTTCCTTGCCACTGTCGCCAAAGTACTTGCTCATGGTGGGAACTGTTGGTCTCTGTAATAACATTATAAAGAGTCATGAGATGACTTTTGTTGTGATTTGGCGCTATATAAATAAAACTGAATTGAATTGAATTGAAATCTAATAATAACAATAATAATAATGTCCTTTATTTATATTCCACTTTTCAAAAACAATGAATGGTTTTCACTCATTAAACAAAAGCCTTTGTCTGCTGCTCTCTTTGTGTATTTTATTTTAGTTTTATACTGTCAGGTATGTGATGGACTGTTCTGTTGCCATGACAACAGGTAGCTGGGGTGTGAAATAAACAGACTTCAGGAGAATGCTGATTTAATTTTAATGAAGATTTAATAACTTATATCAACATTAAATTTAATTGAAATAGACCGTCACATTCTGCAAAACTGAATATTAAACTTTTGTTCTGTAAACAGGAAACTCAAACTTCTTTCAGTCAGTGTGGAGGTGACTGAGATCAGACAGGTGAGATCAGTCAGTGTTGATGTGCAGACAGGTGAACTGTAGAGGAGGAGTCATTCTGGTCATGAAGTCTCTGTCTACTCGACTGAAGCTCTTCATCTCTGAAACAAGCATGAACTTCCTCAACATGGCCGCCAGTCTGCAGGTTTTGACCAGGTAAAAGTGTAGCACTTCATTAGCCTGCTGAGCTAACCTGCTATGCTTGCCTACTGTGGTAGCCTGCTGAGCTAGCCTGCTGTGTTAGCCTGCTGAGCTAACCTGCTATGCTTGCCAACTGCATTAGCCTGCTGAGCTAACCTGCTGTGGTAGCCTGCTGAGCTAGCCTGCTGAGTTAGGCTGCTGAGCTAACCTGCTACGTTATCTCAACACGGCTGATGGAGGCGTCTGCACAGACTGAAGGCATCAGAGCATCTGCATATTAATATTTCATATTCTTTAAAACCTTGACAAAGAAAATTCCTTCTTCTTAAAGAACAAAAGAACATCAGACAGGAAGAATTATCAAGAATACTGATCTGTGTCTCCATATTACAAGTGACATCACACATAATAATCTAAATATAATAATCACAATGTTTAACACTAATAGTCCCATTTAACAAACATCACATCAAATTAAACTGTCAGTGTTTTGATCCATTTTCACAGTTCAAACTGGGCAGTGTGGAGAGCCTTTCAAAATAAAAGTACACATTGTAAAACCTCATGTTACAGACTAACTACAAAATATGTACATATATTGATTATATGTTTTTTATATGTTATTACCTTCTGATCTCTGCTGGTTGTGTTTCCTGCAGGTGAGAGAGAGCTGACGACACACAGCATCACTGCTGCACACACACAACAGGAAGTGGAGAAGAGAGTCCTCAGAGTCACACACCTGAGAGGGAGAGAGACAGGTAAATACACACACCTGAGAGAAAGACACAGGTAAATATGCACACCTGAGAGAGAGTGAGAGGTAAATACACACACCTGAGAGCGCGCGAGAGCGAGAGAGAGAGAGAGAGAGAGAGAGAGAGAGAGAGAGAGAGAGAGAGGGGTAAAACAGGAAGTGGCACTGACCAGGCTCCGCCCCCTGGGGTAGACCCTGACGTGACCTCTGACCCTGAGAGCTCGCTGAAGCCCCTCCCACTGAGAATCAGCCAATCCCAGCAGAGGACGAACCAGAGCACCTGAGAACCAGACGTGAGCTTCACCTGTCCCGTCATCAATCACCAGCCTGATCAATACACACAAATACACACATGTATACACATAAATACACACATGTATAAACCAACCAGCCTGATTGAAGGTGTAGCTTTAACAACACAAACAAACAGCTGTTTCCTGTGTTTATATATTTAAATCAGTCTAGTACATAACTTATTACAATAGAATTAAATATCAGGCTCTTTAAAGTATCAGCAGTCTAATAAACAGTATTTATGCTCCACAGATCAGAAACAAACTGCAGCTCTGCTCCAACTCTGTTTTCTGCATCTTATGAAGTTACATTATTCAGATCACCGTCTCTGTTTATTCAGTTTTATTCTATTTCATCTTTGTGTGATACTATCCCAGACACATGTTCTTTACTGTCTGACTGATGTTCAACACTGTGGGAGAATACTGACTGTAAATAATAATAATAATAATAATAATAATAATAATAATAATAATAACACATTCAATTATTCTGTCACTGCAGTGTTTTTACAGAGTAGTATCACAGAAACACATAAAACATAAAGAGTCTCACTTTGCTTTGGACTGAAAGACTGAAGAGGTCGAACGACACTGAGAACTGGAACAAGACTGAGAGAGAGAGAGAGAGAGAGAGAGAGTTCAGTCACTGATAAACTGTAAGTAAAGAAGAAGACTACAGTGTCCTCTAGCGTCCTCTACAGGCTGCAGAGTTCATTACAAACTCTTCCTACAGTCTGAACCAGAGGAGCTGAACATAATAAAAACGTTTATTCATTTATTGTAAAAGACATTCAGAGTGAAACTGTTAAACTAATAAAACTATAAAACATGATGAATAAACACAGAATGAATCAATAAAACAAAGAGGAACAAAATGAAGGTGGCGCTAGAGGACTCATTCACATCCACACTGTGTATCAGAAATCGGAATCAGAAATACTTTATTGATCCCCAGGGGGAAATTATACAAAATAAAGGAATAAAGGAGAAAAGTAAAAAAAAATAAGAAAACAAACACGAGTGACTGTAACAGGCTGCATGCACACTGTGTGCGTATATATTTAGACGTGTACAGAGAGAAACAGTAGAACAGAGTAGACCAGAGTAGAACCTGTATATATTGACTCCCACACAGCGAGCAGCTCCACTGCAGCTGCAGGAACAGGAAACACACCACGTGACCTCTGACCTGACCCACAATGCACTTCTGCTCCCTGCTCACTGCCCACACACCCAGATGCATCATGGGAGCAGGAGGAGGCGGGGCAGCACTGACAGGACAAACACAAACAGATGAATCAATGAATAAATAACAATATAAACACACGAGTATTGATCAGTACTGCATCAGTGAGCAGTTACCTTGTATCTCCCAGTGTGATGACAGTTACTGAGCTGACAGGTAAATAACTGCAGTACACACTTCCTGACCTGGAACACACACACAGGTACATACAATGTGCAATATAAATAAAAAATGTCAAAGTGTGTGTGCATGTGTGTGTTACCTGGACACTCTCCTCTGGAAAGCAGACAGCAGCAGTGTGTTGCCAGGCAACAGGCCAGGTGGGTAAGGAGTGTGGCTCAAGTCCAGGTACACCTGAAGACTCGTCCCTGTTTGGTCACACACAGTGAGTCGCACACCTGCACACACACACACACACACACACACACAGACGGTGTGTTTTCACTACAACACACTGACAGGTGACACCTGGATGGGGTGTCGCAGGTGTGCTGGTGTATGAAACCTACTTGTGATATCAAACTGATCACAAAGCTGAATGTTTCCATATCTGTTGATTAAACCTGTTTTCAATGAAGAGCAGCACCGCTAATGAAGATATGCTAACTCAGTGATGAACTTCTTCACAATAAAAGTCCCCTGCTGGTTCACCAGTGGAAAGCTTTTAATGTGAAGCAGCAACAGGAAGTGTTCACAAGTTCAAATACAGCTGAAAGTACAAACAGGAAGTCAGCAGCTCGACTGAGGCTGGTGGAAACAAGGGCTGCATTCAGAGCCGCCTACTCCATACTACCGACGTCATCAGTATGCAGTACATACTGCATACTGCTTTTCTCATCAGTATGCAGTATGAAACTGTCAAATGCATTTATTGTGCAGTGTGCCGGCCAGGCTCGGTAATAATCCTGCAGGTATTCTGCACCCCCCCTGCCTGATGAAAGTCTGAACAAACCTTTAAATGAGGCCTTGTAGATCTGATCTGAGTCAAGATTCAGTAATTGGGTTGTTTATTTGTTCAGAAACAGATGTTGGTGACTGCTGAGGTGAAATATGTGAAAGTTTATGTAATGTTAATGGCAAACCGCCGCCAGCTGCTTTTGTTTGCATACTACATGCTACACATCAGTACCACATCAGTACGTACTGCTGGTGTAGTAGGAGGTCAGCCAGCGTCATCACAACCTGAGCCCACACCTGTGTGTATATGTGTGTGTGTGTGTACCTGTGTGTGTGTCTCCAGAGTCACTCGTCCTGTCGTTCAGACTGATCCTGTCAGACACCAGAGCCTGAAAACACACCAACTCTGACCTGAACACACACACACACACACACACACACACACACATACACTTCTTTTAAAATGGTTAAAAACATGACAGCGAGGAGTTCAATGAATCAGCTGTTTGCGCTGCTGATGTCACATTTTGATCTTCTGAATCATCATCAATCATTAAGTCAAGAACATCATTAGTTTGTTTTTCCACTGGAGTCACCAATTAATTAGGTTTATGTTTGTAAAGAGTTTGATTTGAAGAAGCTGGTTCATTGATTGTGCCTCTGCATGTGACAGCTTTATGAGGACATAAACTGAAATATTGAGTTTACCTGCAGTCCAAGACACCAGAGACAGACAGGACTGTGGGCGAGAGAGCCTGAGGACACAGAGAGAGTTATTTCATGCTGTTTGTCACTTTCAACATAAACAGATTTCTTCCTCCTCTCTGACAGCATCATATATTCTGTTCATCACGTTGTGGTTCAGCGTTTCCTTTAACTGAGGAATTAGACCTGAAGCTGTTTCTGTAGAGTCTAGAGGATTCTACTTGTTCTCCACGAACAGGATATCTGTGAGAACAGTTGGAAGAGTAGAACTGACGGACTGTTCAGTTCACACACTGATGGACTTTGACTTTAGTTCAGGTTCTTTGTAAATGTTTAAATGAAAAAGTGTGTTTGTTAGAGAATAATGTGAAAGGTTGATTGTAATGTTATTTAAAGACATTTAAACTTACGACAATGAGATTTTGTAAATAGTTTGAAGAAGAAGATGACTGTAAAGTTTTCATCTGTCTGCAGGTGTGTTTCACCTGTCTGCGGGTGTGTGTTTCACCTGTCTGCAGGTGTGTTTCACCTGTCTGCGGGTGTGTGTTTCACCTGTCTGCAGGTGTGTTTCACCTGTCTGCGGGTGTGTGTTTCACCCGTCTGCAGGTGTGTGTTTTAACCTGTCTGCAGGTGTGTGTTTCACCTGTCTGCAGGTGTGTTTCACCTGTCTGCAGGTGTGTTTTACCTGTCTACAGGAATGTTTCACCTGTCTGCAGGTGTGTGTTTTACCTGTCTACAGGAGTGTTTCACCTGTCTGCAGGTGTGTTTTACCTGTCTACAGGAATGTTTCACCTGTCTGCAGGTGTGTGTTTTAACCTGTCTGCAGGTGTGCAGCAGCAGTGGGCGTGTCAGAGTGTGGAACCTCCAATCAGATTGGACCTGAAGGGTTGAGTCGGCATGGAGCTCCACCCCGCTCCGCCCAGAAACACCACAGCCAATCAAAACACTCAGATCCTGATGGACAGACACACACAGACCAATCAGCTGTCGATTCTGGATTCTGACGTTGCAGAAACAAATATGGCGGCACTCCAAAACACACCAACATCATCAACAGTCTGATAAACAGGTATCTCACACAGCTTGTTGTGTTTCACATCAGAAGTTAATATATCAGAAGAAGTTTATATGTCATCAGCACGTTAATAGTTAATAGTTCTCACATGTAATGAAGATGTGAACAACATTTTTATATTTATTTTTAATGACGTGAGGAGCAGTCTGTGCTCTGTTTGGCTCTCAGGGACCCTCTTCTTCATGTAACCGCGCTCAGCTACACTTTGCTGTAACTGGCCGATTCTATCAACCCCTCGACTCTGCGTTGTGTAAATAATGATGAGGAGGCTGGTTTCTCTTTTTGGGCCGCCGTTTAATATCGGTCAGTTTCTTAGTTGGCTCGATTCAGGCAGTTCACACACAGCACACTACAAAAGATCAACAAATTATTTTAACATTGATGCTAGCTAGCTAGCTAACTTAACAAATGTGTTATACCGATATTTTTACCACTTAAGAAGTACAGTAACCCATTTGTAACTCTTCTAATTAATGTTTCCGTAAACCACAGTGCATATATGTTCATATGGTGGACATATAGACATTAATATGCCTACAGTGCTGTGCACAGCAACCTACCGTGGGCATGTCTCTCACAACTGGCAATTAGTGGTGGGCGGATCAATCCAAATATCGATAATATCGATACCAACGTTGGTATTGATATTGATCGATACCAGTGTAATGAGATCGATACTTTAGTTTCAGTTTCTCTCCTGTATGCACTCCTGCGGTTTCATCAAAGAGGCGACCTGGCTGTCTGTGTCTGTGTCAGTGCTGCTGCTGCCACGGCGCGGAGCAGGGACACTTTGCTCCTCCTCCCCCCTCTTGTGTTTTGATGTTGTACCATCACGTGACTCAGCGGCGAACAGGCAGACAAGCGAGCAGGCTCAGCCGCCAGGCCCGGCCAGCAGCACACACACAAACACAAGCAGCACAGAGTCCAGAAATCCAGAAAAGAAGCGCAATTAAGGGAGAATTTTTATTTAATTTTTGTATTGTAGTTTCTGAACACTCTACCTCAAAAAATAATTTGTTTTAATTTGTTCTCGAGTGATAATTTTGTGCACATTGTTTATTTAAGAAAAAAATCCAGACATGACAATGTATGGGGAAAAATTGTTTTGTTACTGTTCTATTGTTTCTGAACAAAAACTTTTATTATGATAATAAAGTATTTTCTATTTACCTATAAACTACAAATTCTGTCCTAGGTTTTAACTAATTAATAATCCAAAGGAAACATCACAAAAACACTTAAATGGTCATAATAATTCATTCAAATTTAGCAATTTTATGATGTATCAACCTTAATTATTAAAAAGTATCGGTATCGGCGATACTGGCCCTGTATTTACTTGGTATCGGATCGATACCAAATCTTGCAGTATCGCACACCACTACTGGCAATGCCTGTAAGGTGCCAGTGGCATTTACCACCCCTGAGAGAGGGCGCCCTTGAGCCAACAAATCTACATGAAATAGCAAGTGGAATCAGATCATACAGACTCTGTTACATTCACATACAATCAGCAGCTGAACCATGAGCTACAGGTGAGAGGAGCCATCAGCCCCGCCCCCCATTGACATCATGACAGATGTATTTACCTGTTTGTTAGCAGCAATGAGTCTGTAGAAACGTCCAGGCTGGAGGAGAGGACACCAGCGAGCTGACACACCTGAGAACACCAGGACCACCTGCAGACACACAAACAGGTAACCTGGTGACCCTGATCACAGGTGCATTATGGGATGTATCAGGTAATGAGGTGTGTTTGTATTTCTCACGTTGTCCTCCTTCTCTGTCTCCCTGTCCGTCATTGGCCCGTTCTTCGGGTCCTTCCCCCAGGTGACCACTGGACCAATCACAGCAGCTCTGACAGAGAAGCACGGTGTAAGTCCCGCCTCCTCCCCCTTTAACCCTGCCCCTGCGTTTCTCCAGGCAACCCCCTCCTTCTGCTCCACCCTAACCACCATGGACACGCAGGGCCGGGAGTTGCCACCCACAGGGCTGGTCGTCACGGTAACGGAGGAGTGGGAGGACCCTGGTTCTTCTTCTTCCTCTCTTCTTCTCTTCCTCCCTGCAGTCTGACCTCCCTCTGTCTTTTCTTCTTCTACTTTCTGTTTCCTCCCTGTGACATCACCTCCAGACCCCTCCCCCCTCTGTCGCAGGTGTATAACCATGGCAACAGACGGACTGAGGATGTGGAGGTGGTCCAGAGAAAACTGCAGGTAAACTCTGTCACTCACACACACACACACACACACACACACACACACACACACACACACACACACAAGCAAACAACATCAGCCTAAAGATCTTTATTAGCCCTCATATTGATCTGTGTGTGTGTGTGAGAGAGAGAGAGAGAGAAAGAGAGAGTGTATGTGTACCTGCTAGGGGTAGGCGATACTGCAAAATTTGGTATCGATCCGAATACCGATACTTTTTACTTTGAAAAGCAGCAATGTGTCATAATTTATGAAGTGAATGCATCATCAATATGCAAATTTGAATGAAAATTTAATTTTCATGATCATTGATTGATTTTGTGATTTTTCCTTTAATTAGTTATCATGATTATGATCATAATAAAACACAGGACAAAGATTGTAGGCAAATAAAAAATACTTTTTATTACCTAGTTCTCTTTCGGGTGTGTTTTTAGATGTTTGTATAAATTTGTGGTGTTGCCACAGTACCTTATTTGTTTTCTGCAAACATCGCAGCTTGCAGTATTTTGGTCTGCAGCTGTAAAATAACTCCAAACGGCGCTCCTCTTCTTCTCTGCCATCATGCAGCCAGCAGTGCGCTGCTGAGTGACGTGACGGCACGCCGGCAACACTCACAGTATAGCAGGGGAGGAGGGGGAGGGGCAGAGTGAGCATGAGCGAAGTGAGTGAGAGGAGCGGTGTTTGCACGTGCACAACCGCTATGATGTTACGGAGTTAGTGAAACTTAAGTATCGATCTCATCACGCAAGTATTGATCAATACCAACGTTGGTATAGATACATCGATATTTTAGATTGATCCGCCCACCACTAGTACCTGCAGTGTTTGTGTGTGATGTACTTGTCCTGGTCTAGGTGTTTGAAGGAGGGGAAATCCGACTGGATGAATCTCTCTGTTACCATGGTGAACTGCTGGACACACACCAGACAACCTGCAACACACACATTTATTTTTGAAATTTGACCTTTGACCTGTGTGTGTGTGTGTGTGTGTTGTACCTATCCAGGCTGTGTTGAAGACCGCCCTCTGACCTCCCTCCTCTTCCTCGTTGGTTTCCGTGACGACACAGGCCATAGCTGCTGTCCCGTCTCTCAGCTGCAGAGTGTGTTCAGACGTCTGAGATGGAAGCTCCAGCACCCCGACCACCAGCAGGGGGCGCTGCCTGTCAGACAACACAGAGGGTCTAATGACAAACTTCAACCCCCCTTATTGATCATGTATCATCAGCATATAACATGTAATAAATGGTTTATTGATCATGTATCATCAGCATATAACATGTAATAAATGGTTTATTGATCATGTATAATCAATATATAAACATTCAATAAATGGTTTATTGATCACGTATCATCAGCATCTAAACATGTAATAAATGGTTTATTGATCACGTATCAACAGCATCTAAACATGTAATAAATGGTTTATTGATCACGTATCTACAGCATATAAACATGTAATAAATGGTTTATTGATCATGTATCATCAGTATATAAACATGTAATAAATATCCTCATACTGATAACAGAATGGTTGGTGACTGTAGTTAAACTTGTCAGTTAGGGAAATATTACAGTCAGTGGTCACTGTACCTAACACCTGTACAGTGCACCTGTTCTGACGAAGTCTCCTTTTATGAACCCTTTTTGTTAATTCAGCTCTCTGTTTTAGCAGTGAGCTCCTAGTGATTGATGATGTTGTATTGGACTGCATTATATACAAAGGGGTTCCTAATATTCTGACCACCTGATGTATGTAGACAGGGAGGACAAAATAAAAGAAACACCTCTCAGTATAATGTAGTCCAGAGCAACAGCATCTTCAACTATAAGCTCAGTAATAAACATATAGGCTAATTTTAAGTTTGTGATTGCAGATACTGTCCTGCGTGTTCAGGTCAGAGGTCAGAGTTTACCTGAGTCTGTCTCCAGTCTGGGGGTTGTTCTGAGGGTCAGAGGTCAGAGTCCTACAGGACCAGGCCAGTGCTGTGTTGATCTGAGAGCTGGTCAGACTGGATCCACCAGGAGGCAGCAGAGAGCTCAGAGAGACTGAAGACCAGCAGTCTGACTGTAGAGACTGACTGAGCTCTAATATACTGATGTACTGATGCACTGCAGGGTCAGCACTGTACTGTGGAGACACAGAGGACACAGGACACTGCAGGGTCAACACTGTACTGTAGAGACACAGAGGACACTTCAGGGTCAACACTGTAAAACAAATTGAGGTTGACAGTTGTATCTACTTGTGTCAGAGGACATGTGTGAGGCTCGTCCAGCATCTCAGAGTAGATATCCCTCCTTCCTCTTCCTCCTCTTCCTCGTCTCCACACATATTCCATCAGCTTCCAGGACAACACACACACACACTGCTGCTTCAACAAGCTGGGAACCAGACTGGAGACAGACACACAGACAGATACAAAGTTAATGATCAGATTTATTTTACTTTGTCTTATACGTATAAACTTTTATCCTTGTCCTTTAACCTGTACACCTGTTTATCCACATGTTGTGTCTTTGCTCCACACACACCCTCACCTGTGTGAGAGCTGTGAGCTAAGGTGACAGGTCCACAGGTACTCAGACACGCCCATGTTTTTCTCCAGCAGTAACCGTGGTAATATTCCATCACCGGGGCAGCTGGAGTCAGGTGATGACCCTCCCACCCTGCTGAAGGTGGTGACCCTGAGGCTGGAGCGCAGACAGGTAAAGAGCATGCTGGGAGGAAAGTCGGGACAGGGCCGGTACAGGAAGTGGATGTGATGGAGCTGCAGGGAGAACATTCAATAAAACTTTATTATAAATGATCACTGGCACAAACACAACCAGAGGTGTCATAAATATATACATACATACACACATACATATATATACACACACACACACACACACACACACACATATATACACATACATACAGATACATATATATATATATATATATATATATATATATATATATATATATATATATATGCATACACAGCAGCAGGTTGTGGTGGACTCAGTGTGTATTGAGAGCCACGGTGAGAGCCCCCCCCACCCCAGAGGTAACTCACCTCCACAGAGTCTCCTGCTCTCAGTTTCCTCCTCAGAGTCGGCTGATAGGCCAGGCACAGACCCACCTTCTTGTCAATCACATACAGCCCTGCCCCCTCACACACCACCTCAGTCACAGTGCCCTATCAGAGGAGAGGGGCAGGGCTTACCACACAGGTAACATTAACAGGTAACATTCTAACAATCACAGCTCAGTATTGTCTGTATTTTACCTGGTAACTGATGATTCTGGACAGTTTCATCGGGACAGCTGAGTGGACGACATCTCGCTCAGGCTGCACCTCCTCACAGTCATCACTATCAATGTGTGACATCATCAGCGGTGGGGGCGTGTCCAACTGTGAGTCAGTGTGAGTGTGTTCCAGTGTGTGTGTGTAGTTTGGGTGTATTTCAGACTGATCGGTCACACACAGGATGTTGTTTCCTCTCCAGCCTCGTAGGACACACACACGCAGCGCTGTCACACACACATTCAGGCCAACACACACACACTGAGTCCACCACAACCTGCTGCTGTCCTACAGAGAGACAGACAGGCAGAGAGAGAGAGACAGACAGGTTGTGTCTCCATGCTGCTGCAGTTTGATCATCAGGACAAACAGCTGAGACTCAATCTGTTTCACTTTTACTCTCAAACTCTGTTTAAATTCAACAGCAGAGAGCAGCAGAGGAGAGAAGCAGATCCAGAGTCACTGATCAGGATCAGTTCAGACCGTTTCCTGTTATTTAATCCCAGTTTATATGCTGGGAGGATTCTTGTTATCAGTTTCACATGGTAATACAAAGACTGACAGAATATCAGCTGTGTTTAACATCTCAGTCTGGTAACAGATGAAAACCACTTGTTGGAGGTTTGGACGATAAATCTGAAAAACAACCAGGAAATGACATCACACACAGACAGTGTTTCCTACCTTGACGAGGACAGGTAGAGCGTAACCGTCGTCTGTCAGCCAGAAGCAGAAGAAGGTTGTTCCTGCCACAACCAGCAGAGGGCAGACTGAACCCACCTGACCACAGACAGATACACGCTGTCCAGGTGTCCTGAGAGAGAGACAGGCAGACAGAGACAGACAGAGAGAAAGAGACAGGCAGGCAGAGAGAGACAGGCAGACAGACAGAGAGAGAGAGAGAGAGACAGACAGAGAGACAGAGAAAGAGACAGGCAGAGACAGGCAGACAGAGAGACAGGGAGACAGAGAGAGACAGACAGAGACTCTGTGATGCTTCGTCCCCTCCAGACCTCATTGATTCTAGTCTGACTCACAGGATGTAGACATTCTCCTCCCCTTCCTGTCTGTCTGTTTCATAAGGGTTTGGATTGGACTAAGTCTGGCTATAGAGACTACATTAATACTGTCACGCCTCAGAGGTCAGGGGACCCACCTGTTCTGTAGTAAACCAGCAGCCTCTCTGACTCTGACTACTCTTCCAAGCTCTGCCCCTCCTTCAGGACCAGCAGCCAATCCCTGGTCAGGACCAGGACACAGCATAACAGGAGAACCAATCAGCTCCACGTAGCTTTTGGCCTCGTCCTGGTCATGCCCCTGGACATTGTGGGGCATGTAGTTCCAGTGAGGGAGGAAGACAGGACAATTCTGCCTCAGAGGTGAGGGAGACAGGCACTGGAAAGAGACAGACAGACAGGTGAGACCACAGAGACAGACAGGTGTTGAGTTAAAATGTCTGACTGCAGATGAAGGACTCCGGTTCAAAAAGCACAAGACAGAACAACACACTAGCAACAGACCAGCTGGCCAGCAACAGACCAATGACAGACCAATAAGAAACATGCAACAGACACGCAACAGACCAATGACAGACCAACAACAAACATGCAACAGACACGCAACAGACCAATGACAGACCAGCAACAGACATGCAACAGACCAATGACAGACATGCAACAGACCAATGACAGACATGCAACAGACCAATGACAGACCAGCAACAGACATGCAACAGACCAATGACAGACATGCAACAGACCAATGACAGACCAGCAACAGACACGCAACAGACCAATGACAGACACGCAACAGACCAATAACAGACTAATGACAGACCAGCAACAGACCAATAACAGACCAATAACAGACCAATGACAGATCAATAACAGACACGCAACAGACACGCAACAGACCAATGACAGACCAGCAACAGACATGCAACAGACCAATGACAGACATGCAACAGACCAATGACAGACATGCAACAGACCAATGACAGACCAGCAACAGACACGCAACAGACCAATGACAGACACGCAACAGACCAATAACAGACTAATGACAGACCAGCAACAGACCAATAACAGACCAATGACAGATCAATAACAGACACGCAACAGACACGGAACAGACCAATGACAGACCAATAACAGACCAGCAACAGACCAATGACAGACCAGCAACAGACACGCAACAGACCAATAACAGACACACAACAGACCAGCAACAGACCAATAACAGACCAGCAACAGACCAATGACAGACCAGCAAAAGACCAACAACAGACCAACAACAGACCAGCAACAGACCAATAACAGACCAGCAACAGACACGCAACAGACCAATGACAGACCAGCAACAGACCAGCGTCACTTTCAGTGCTTTTAACTCCAGTCTCAAATAGTTTTCCTGTTCAGATTTGTCTTCTTATCATCTCGTCAGTCGTCAGTGAAGCTCTTTGAGCTGAGCCTGTAAGAAACCAGCTATACGAATAAAGTTTGATTGATTTTCTTTCTTTAAGTGCTTTAATTCTATACGTTTTATTATATATACATATCAAACTGACGATTCTATTGGCTACTTTTGTTTGACCTTTATTTTTCTCAATTCAAGTTAAATATACTTCTTAGTATTCACTCTCAGAATGATTTGATTTATTGTCTTGAAGTTCAAAGGTCCACTTACTGGAGCTTTCAACCACATGTCAGGGTCTTCTTCAATAAATGAAACTGGTTCAGGTGTCATCAAATAAATCTCAAAACCTCATAACAACTTTATGACTATTGTTATGTTCTTTACTGTTAGTTCAACATGACTTTGTCTCAGCTCTTTAATCTCTACATTTTCTTTTATGACATGTTAATTCGCTATTTTAAACTAAACAGGAGTCACAGAAACATCTTCGGGGTCATAAACACTTAAACTTCCTGTCATTATTAACTGACTCGGACCCTGAACGCATCACCCTGCCGGTATGAAACCCTCAGACTCACCTCACACCTGACACTGCCGCTGGCGTCCGTCAGCCTCCACTCTCCGCCCTGCCCCTCTCTCAGACAGCCAATCAGCAGCAGGTTCACCCGCGGCAAAGCCCGGTGACCCGGCAGAGAGATCTCCGCCTCTTTCGCCCACGCTCGCTGCTGATTGGTGCTCCAGGATAGGTTACTGACACAGGCCAAGTGCTGCCGGGAGAGCAGCTCCGAGACGGACACCGGCCTGGTGACGGGGGTCAGGAGAGGTCAAAGGTCATAATAACAAGAAATACTGTACAATGGTAAACATAAAATAACTACATATATCGTATAAAATATAATACATATATATAAATATAAGTACATGAAGTAAACAGGAAATACAGAAACATACACAGTATGTGTTTAGTGTTGCCTCGGTCGTGTGATTATTACTGATAATAATAATGTTGATAATTAATAATAACAATGATCTGTGGTCGTACCTGTAGCTGACAGGTAAGGTGTGTGTGACAGACATGTTCTCCTGTATCTTCTTCACCACACACACACTCAGGGGATCAGAACACACACCTCCACCTGAAACACAACAACATTAAACGTCTGAACAAACAGACTGATAATAAGTCTGAACTGTGACCCTGGCACTGTGGCAGCTCAGGGCCTCTTACTGTAGCACACAGGCTAACCCATGCAGTTTCTATTACTGCCGTGGATACATGGACATGGATACATGTATAGTGCAATACATATATAGTCATACACTTCAGTGCAACACATCCATACATATATATACATTGTTATTGTATATATTTTTTACCTCACTTCACTTAAATACTGTAAATGTGTATATTTTTTATTTTCTATTTCTTATTTTTATATCTTGTACATACTTTTAGTTCTAAATTATGCTACATTTCTACTCTGGAATGGGAGCACCGGTACTGTACAATTTCCCCCCGGGGATCAATAAAGTATTTCTGATTCTGATTCTGATTCTGATGGACTCCAGGGCACACAAGAGCCCCCAGCCCCTGGACATCTGCACCTGAACTTCAGTATAGCGTTCACACTGAGATGAAGAGAGACCACTGTGTTCTGGGATGGGTTGCACCAATTGGTCTTTGCTAAGCCTGATCCTAACTGCTAAGTCGGCCTTTGTTAAGACCAGTCTTTAGAATGGACTTTATGTTGTTGCACCAACCAAACTTAAGCCTAGTCTTAACTCCCACGCGACTATATACATTGTTAGAAATCTCTGCATCTCCCCATAAAGTCAGTGAAACCTATAAAATATAACGGCACATATCTTGGTCAGCTCTGTTTTTTGCAGTGACCTGTCCTGATCAATGTGTCAGTCCCATGGAGCTGACACAAAAAACGACGGCATAAAGGCAATTATTGAAGTTTAAGTGAGCGTATTGGGAGAAATAGGCTAATCATAGTTTCTCTAGAACCCTAGCAGCAAAAAATACATATAGCATTGTGGGTTTAAGCAGGGATTCAACGTTCCACAACACTAAAAGCTGATTGGCTGACTGACCGTCAGCAGCAGGAGGGGCGGGGCCAGAGAGCACAGGATATATGTGTTCTGTGATGAAGCTGAAAATCTCCTTTAACCAGATGGACTCCTGCAGGAGGAAGATTTACCCGTTAATTTAAATAAACAGTCACCATACATACATTCAATAACAAGAGCATCAGATATCTGATAGCACACCGTGTCATTAATCTCACTATAATGTCTTCCTTATACCAAACTAATATCCTTCATTCCAAAATAACGAGCTGGTTAGTGATAATAAATGTGCCGAATTCACCAGTCAATAATTTAATTAATTTAATTTACCATAAATACACTTTTAAACGACGGGTTGTCACCGCACATCATTTTATCAACTGACTTTATCAACTAAGTTTAATAACGTTATAACTATGCAGAGTTTAGTGCTCGGTTGATCATATGTAAGACGATTTTAGCAGGAAACCTGAATAACTGAAGAATAGTCTTTGGTCTTCTTCTATCAAGTATCTCTTACAGCTCATAGGCTAAGCATTATTCAATAGGATTATTTTTAATGGGAGTGTCGGTTATCGAAGCTACAAACTTAAGTGAAAGGACTTTACTGACGGCTTCCCCGCTGGGTTTGAATTGGTCCAGGAGCAGCTGCAGGGAGTCCATGTCCATAGTCTAGAACAACCGTTAAACTGGATCACTGACGGCTGATATTAGTTTTTATTATGTATTAAAGATGAAATGTGTCATTCTTCATATATCTATGTTGTAAACAAACCGCTCCCGCAAAAATCCTTCAAGCACAACTTCCTGTTGAACTACGGTGTCCGGAGAGTCTCTAAGCTGTCTGCAGTGGCGCGCATACAGGACGAGTTTTGAGCGCCACATAGTGGAGAATGAAGCTGTTATAAATTGTGGTTTGTAATAAAATAGGACTGGACTAACCTGGTTTAGCCACACCAATTCGTAAATGCGAATCTGCCTAAAACACGAGCTCGCACATTCGTTTGGTTTCTAGTCCAGGACTGGTCTATTTCAGGATAGTCCAGTCCAGTAAAACGTCTGCGAGTACGTCGATTAGATATTGATTAGATAGATTAGATTATTCTTGTAATTTCTCTGAATTACTCTGTGGATTTAGCTTTATGTACACTCACACTGAAACTTCAACATACAAAAGAAATGGATCGACTCAAACCTATTTTTGCTTACAGCCCAATCAGTTTGGGCCCCTCACGTGTTATCATTTATTAAAAGTTTAAATTGCTTTAAGAAAACAGACAAGAGAGACCTTTATCCAGAAAATATGTATCTCTTTATGTTGACATTTAAACACTAAACATTGCATAACACAGAAGATCACTGTAAATATCATCAATACTAAATTTGTTGACGTCTTGCCAATGTTTTCTTGAGTAAAAAACAACGCAAAATAAAGTTTCAGACTTCAGATTTAACCTTAACTGGCCAACAGTTAACATGTTATGAGATGTGTCAGATTATGTTTGAATAATCTGACATACAGTGCATCCGGAAAGTATTCACGGCGCTTCACTTTTTCCACATTTTGTTATGTTACACCCTTATTCCAAAATGGATTAAATTAATTTTTTTCCTCAAAATTCTACACACAACACCCCATAATAACAATGTGAAAAAAGTTTTTTTGAAATTTTTGCAAATTTATTAAAAATAAAAAACTAAGAAATCACATGTACATAAGTATTCACAGCCTTTGCCATGAAGCTCAAAATTGAGCTCAGGTGCATCCTGTTTCCACTGATCATCCTTGAGATGTTTCTGCAGCTTAATTGGAGTCCACCTGTGGTAAATTCAGTTGATTGGACATGATTTGGAAAGGCACACACCTGTCTATATAAGGTCCCACAGTTGACAGTGCATGTCAGAGCACAAACCAAGCATGAAGTCAAAGGAATTGTCTGTAGACCTCTGAGACAGGATTGTCTCGAGGCACAAATCTGGGGAAGGTTACAGAAAAATTTCTGCTGCTTTGAAGGTCCCAATGAGCACAGTGGCCTCCATCATCCGTAAGTGGAAGAAGTTCGGAACCACCAGGACTCTTCCTAGAGCTGGCCGGCCATCTAAACTGAGTAATCGGGGGAGAAGGGCCTTAGTCAGGGAGGTGACCAAGAACCCGATGGTCACTCTGTCAGAGCTCCAGAGTTCCTCTGTGGAGAGAGGAGAACCTTCCAGAAGGACAACCATCTCTGCAGCAATCCACCAATCAGGCCTGTATGGTAGAGTGGCCAGACGGAAGCCACTCCTTAGTAAAAGGCACATAGCAGCCCGCCTGGAGTTTGCCAAAAGGCACCTGAAGGACTCTCAGACCATGAGAAACAAAATTCTCTGGTCTGATGAGACAAAGATTGAACTCTTTGGTGTGAATGCCAGGCGTCACGTTTGGAGGAAACCAGGCACCGCTCATCACCAGGCCAATACCATCCCTACAGTGAAGCATGGTGGTGGCAGCATCATGCTGTGGGGATGTTTTTCAGCGGCAGGAACTGGGAGACTAGTCAGGATAGAGGGAAAGATGAATGCAGCAAAGTACAGAGACATCCTGGATGAAAACCTGCTCCAGAGCGCTCTTGACCTCAGACTGGGGCGACGGTTTATCTTTCAGCAGGACAACGACCCTAAGCACACAGCCAAGATATCAAAGGAGTGGCTTCAGGACAACTCTGTGAATGTCCTTGAGTGGCCCAGCCAGAGCCCAGACTTGAATCCGATTGAACATCTCTGGAGAGATCTGAAAATGGCTGTGCACCGACGCTTCCCATCCAACCTGATGGAGCTTGAGAGGTGCTGCAAAGAGGAATGGGTGAAACTGCCCAAAGATAGGTGTGCCAAGCTTGTGGCATCATATTCAAAAAGACTTGAGGCTGTAATTGCTGCCAAAGGTGCATCAACAAAGTATTGAGCAAAGGCTGTGAATACTTATGTACATGTGATTTCTCAGGTTTTTTATTTTTAATAAATTTGCAAAAATCTCAAATAAACTTTTTTCACGTTGTCATTATGGGGTGTTGTGTGTAGAATTTTGAGGGAAAAAAATGAATTTAATCCATTTTGGTATAAGGCTGCAACATAACAAAATGTGGAAAAAGTGAAGCGCTGTGAATACTTTCCGGATGCACTGTATCTCATCTGAAATGAAGTATTTTTGGTTGATATGACATCCATATATTTAACCAGTGTAAATGTTCTACAAAGACATCAATATCAACAAAAGACAATATATTTGGTGAAGAAAATGTATCTTGTTGAAATAGAGACTCTTTTATTATTCTTTGAAGCAGAAGAAAAACATGGCTTTCCCTCTAAAGGAATGAGTGGGGTTCATGGAGAGGTTTTACATTTAAATAACATAATCCAGTTGATCCAGTTAGAGATGTAATATAGATTAACTCTCCATAAAGCACAGAAGAACAGAAGCATGTCTTAATTCACTTTATATAACAACCTGTGTTGTTAAACAATTGACAGACCAGAATGTTGCTCATGTTTTATATTTATGTTTGTATGGAAGCACATTGCTGCCAGGAAAAGAAAAAAGAAATTGATGAAATGTTAGGAATAACAAAATGCTCTTGGTGGGTTAAAATTGTAAGAAACTGAAGTGAAGTGAAGTGAAAAATTCAGACTAACCTGTTAACCTGTTTCTTAATCTAAATGAAGACAGTAGCATGAAGTGACACATCTTCTTGCTCAATATTTTCAACGTGAACCAATTTTATTCAAGTTATTAAATATAAATTAGTGCTGGGCAACGATTAAATTTTTTAATCGTGATTAATCACATGATTTTCTGCGATCAATCGCATTGTTATGCGCAAAATTCAAAAATGAATTCAAAAGTAGTGTATTGTGCACTTTTATTTTAAAAGTGCACAATACACTACTTTATAACATTTGGTTTGCAAACACTTAAAACAAATAAGGTGCTTTTTAAACAGCAGTATTCCCTTTACACAGTAGCAGTTAAAATATGTCTTGTAAATCTCAACTTAAACATTAATGTACGCTATTCGCTATTAGTGTGTTACAGAAAAACAAGTTACCATCAGAGTCCAGAGCCACGATCATAACATTATAACAAGCACCTTCCGAGCAACAGCAAGTTCACATTTATAAATCTGTTTTATAGAAACATTTTTCTTTCATCAGGGAGCAGCATAAACAGTCTATGTTCAGTAGCAAGTGTCCCTGTTTGCAAACAGTTAGTGCACGTTGTAACGCTGTTGTAGTCCTCTCCTTTTCATACAACTCGTGTATTCGTCTTGTGATGGTGCGTCTTGAGGGAGGCTCATATGTGCCGTCATTCGATGCGACCCTAAGAACGTTCCTCAGAGCGACATCTTCCACAATATTAATCGGCCTGCAGTTTGTAGCTATCCACATCGCTATGGCATTTGTTAGCTTGTCTTGCTTTTGTTTATCTATACTTCTCCTACAAGCTGCATCCAACGTAGTCTGCCGAAGCCTCCCTCCACTGTTCGTTTGGATGGGTGATTTGCTGGCATCATCGGTGTGTATTGCATTTAAGTCATACTTCAGACTCGAAGTACTCCGGTGATAAGAAAATTTCTGTTCCGGTTGATGTGAGCACTGCAGCAGTCTTAGGTCCACACCAAATGCTTTCATTGGTTTAGACGCGTGATGACGCCCATCCCAAGCCAATACTGGTCAACATCCCACCCCTCCTGTGACAGATGGTTTGTTTGTATGTGTATTCAGAGCCAGTGAGCAACGGACTTTAAATATAATGATAATAAAACAAACTGCGTTAATGCGCGATAAAATAATTGTCAGCGTTAATTAATTAATGCGTTAACGCGATAATAACGCGTTAACTTGCCCAGCCCTAATATAAATACGATTTTATTTTTGTTTGTATTCATGTTGCTTCATTATTTTCGTACATAGTAACATGTTACATTTTTTCTTGTGTCGTGAAACAAGCAACGATATTTCTTGTCATTTCTTGCTACCATCTTTGTTTTGATGAGCACACAACAGGGTCACATCTTATTTAACATTTATATAATATTTCCCCTCCAAATGGACAGATAATAAAAGCACTCTCTCTTTATATACATCCCTTGCGTCATCATCGTCAGTAATAATACAGTTTCACATCACTGTAGTCATAAATACAACCATGTATGATACAGTCTCCATCTTCATCCCTCATTGCTGCTGTCTGTCGCCTCTCCTCCACCCCTTCACAGATTGGTTGGTTGATTTGACATACACCAGTTCTGACCAATCAGACGCAGGAATACAAACTAGGTCCACCCTGTTGTAAATGTAGAATTCCCGCCCTGCTGGCGTTGCTGGGCAGGCGGAGCCGTGTAGCAACGAGCTTTGACTTGCGGTCGCGTGAGCCTATCATAGACGAGTATTCAGACGAGCTCCGCCCAGGTTGGCTGGCCGTGTTCCCGCCCTCTGAATAGGAATAACCAACGGAGGCGTTGCTGGGGGGCGGTGCCGGACTCGAGCTCGACCCAGTTTGAAAGTGAACCAACGACTGTAGTCGCTGTTCAGCCACCAAACAACAACAAGAAACCGTGAATCCAAAACACCTCAAAACCGACCCAAAGTCTGCTTCAGCCTGTAGCCGACACTCCTGACGAGTGAGTACAGTTCACCTTCTTACACCCGGACTAAATTTCTTCAGTTTCATTGACAATGAGCTGGCTTTGATTTGCCGGTTGGCTTTTTTCTGACGTGCAGAATCCTCTAATAAAAGGTCCGTGAATTAGGCTGGAAAAGAGGAATAAAATGGCCGCTGCAATTGCACAATGTGGCGGTTGTGAGATTTGTTCACATTTCTGTGCCATTCTGTGTGCACACTCGGGGGACTACAAGACGTGTTGTTGTAAACACGAAACGCCCATTATGGAGTATGAATGCCAGGAAATAGCCATTCCCCGTCTATACAACGCTGACCTCTCCGGGGGATAGCCGGAGCCCTTCGTTGAACATGCGTAGCTGTTGTATTGACAACAAATTTCCATTGCAAACACGCCCGTTTGTTATAAAAACGGCGCTATGGTTAGAGATAAACTCCACATATTAACATAACGTCTCATATTGTGGTTTTTAACGTGTCTGTGGTTTAAATATCTTTTTTTCTTTGCCTGTTATCCTGTCGCTAGCGGAGGGGGATGGGGTAGCTAGCTCTGCAGAGGGCGGGAAGCAAATGGTGGCCCATTGTTCTGTCAGAGCTAGCCTGTTAGCACGGCTAGGCTAACTGCAGCAGTCAATAGATCTCCATAGAAGACACGGCTAGCTCTAGTTTTCGTTCATCTCTACGGCTCATAGACTTCCAGTCACAGGCGGAGTGGAGGAACCGGGCTCCGGGATGTCCCAGCTCAGTAACGGACCGAAAGAGGGTCCAGCCTGGGTCGGTGGGCCTCCTTGTCCCCCGGCTGAGAAAATGGATCCCCACTTTGTTCTCTTTGTTATTCACAATCACCCTCAGTTAGACCGCTGATGGACCGTTATTTGACCATTTAACAGATAATTAACGGATGACTTTCTAATATAAGACGGGGAAAGTTGATGTGCTTTATGTTCAAATATGATTTTTAATAAAAAATATTTGAACGTTTTACAAGGTTAATTTTTGATTATGATCAAAACGAGACACTTAGGTTAAAGGGTAATTCCACCCAAATTTAAAGCTTTTCTGTTCAGTTACCTGTAAAATGTCTTGATTTTGAACCAAATAAATATTTAATATGGCTTTGGCATGATTAAAATGTGACAGATTTTTACTCTGTTTAGTGGGTGGTGTCAAGTTCAACTGTGTTACTATGGTATTAAAAAACAGGAATTATTCTGAATATTGAATAATCAATCATTTAGTCTAAGTTAAATCACACATGCCTTTTACAGCTACTTTTGGATTTGCTGCTTTTCTTTGTTGTATGTGATTATAAAACTGAATATATTTTGAGGTTTTGGACTGTTGGTCGAACAAAACCCCATTGTAAGATGTCACCTCAGACTATGAGAAACTGGGATGGACATCAATCACTATTTTATGTCACTTTGTAGATCAAATGATTTATCAATCAACCAAAAAAGATAATCGGCAGATTAGTTGTTAATAAAAATTATCATTAGTTGCAGCCTTAAACTGTTTCAGTAATTTACTGAATATGATCTCAGTTTTTCTCTGTTTTATATCACAGTAAACTGAATATTTTTTGGTTTGGACTCAGAAACAACAAGACATTCGAAGACCTCACCTTCAACTGAGATGGACAGACTGAATAATTAGTCTTGAAAATAATTGACAGAATGATCGACAATGGAGATGATTGTCTGTCAGTCCTGAACAAATGTATATTTACTTGCCTTTTGGGTGTATAATTGATCAAAATATTGATCATGGATTGTGTACTATGTTGTTACAGATTTTAGCAAACCAATATATTGTGACTTGAAGTGTACACTGAATTAAATAAACAATGAAATGAAAATACTAATTGTCACAAAGTTGCAAATTAACCAATTATATCAGAACTAAACATCATTCTCCTTTTTTCATCTGTACCTGTCTTCCTCTGCCTACTGTCTGTCAGGCCGCCAGTATGATGCGTAAAGACGTCAACAAGCCGAAGGGGAAGACGTCAGCATACGCCTTCTTCGTTCAGACGTGTAGAGAGGAACACCGGAAGAAGCATCCCGAGCAGTCGGTCAACTTCGCTGAGTTCTCCAAGAAATGCTCCGAGAGATGGAAGGTAAGAGGGACAAGCAGGCAGGGTGTGTTGAGAGGCAACTTTTCTGTAAATGTAATAAAAGAATGTGAAGTTGTTTCCTGGATCAGAAACTACTTTCTTTGCTTCATGTAAACTAAAACAGTAACGTGTCTGACAATAATTAGTTAACTTGTTAATGCAGTGTTGTCTGCAACTGGCTCACAGTTAGATCTGTGTCTTTTATTGTGTTTCACCTTTTATTTAAACAGGTAAACCTCTTTTGTAAGGGAGAACTGGCCGAGACGGCAACACGAAGAGTTACAGACAACAGATTAAAGAAGATTAAAAACAGATAACACGACCAAAGTAAGACTAAAGGAAGCTAAAAACTGCCAAATAACAATTGAGTTTAGTCAAGTTGTTTATATAGAACTTTTAAAAACAACAAATGTTGACTAAAGTGCTACTCAGAGATGACAAATACAACCAGAAAAACAATACAGTGATAAAAGTATAAGAATCAATAAATGAAATTAACAGTTAACCAATAAATAACAGGTAAAACTTTACTTGAACCCCCTTATTGATCATGTATAATACTATACATACAAAAATGAAATGAGCTTTTTGACTCACTGGCCAAGGGGACTGGCAGATGAAAAAATGCACCGGCCAAAATTATAAATTGGCTATCAAACATAAAAGTAAATTTGGAAGTTTAGTAAACCTATTGGATGCTTAATCATTTGTATCAACTTAAACCTCCTCATCAGACTCCTCACTCTCTCTCGTAAAACACGTGTGAGAGTGCGTCAAACTCCAGAGGACAGAAGCAGTGTGCCTGTAAGTGACACCAAAACACAATAGAGACTTTCTGCATACTTTTTTATTAATGACTATTTTGGTACAAACATTAACCACCAATGTATACTGTCAGACAGAAAATCTACAAGCAATTGGTGCTTGGCAGGAGTTATTTTCGGACCCTGCTTACAGCTGTTTCACTATAATGTCATTTTTCTTCTGTTAATACAGCAGCCTCAACTTCTGGCTGCAGGAGGGAGTTATAGTTGTTAATAAATACATTAAGGTATACGTACAGCTACATTATAGTCTTCATATAATACATGTTTATATACTGATGATAAATGATGCACAAACCAGTTATTCTGGCTCATTTATGGAGAACAGTTGCAGTAACCTGAATGTAAGGTAAGTTACTCCTCAACAGAATACAGTAAGTCTCAGTCTGTCCTCTGCAGCAGACGATAAATACAACATGTTAAGCATGCATGAGCTAGCTGTCATCAAAAGCAGACGAAAACTGAGTTTTAAAGGAAACTTTTTTAGCTGCTGCTAGTTTTTACATCAGAATCAGAAATAATTTATTGATCACCTGGGGAAATTATATACATGAACTAGCCTGTGGTTATATATATACATATATATATGTATATATATGTGTGTATATATATATGTGTGTGTATATATGTATATATATATATATGTGTATATATGTGTATATATATATATATATGTCTGTGTGTGTGTGTGTGTGTGTGTGTACAGTTAGGCCCAGAAATATTTGGACAGTGACATAAAGTTTTGTTATTTTGGCTGTTTACGAGAACATATTCAGGATACAGTTATATAATCAATATGGGCTTAAGGTGCAGACTTTCAGCTGTAATTTGAGGAATTTTAGGAATTACAGCTCTTTAATATGTAGCCGCCTCTTTTTCAAGGGACCAAAAGTAATTGGACAATTGACTCAGAAGGCTGCATGGGTTCTTCCCTCGTTAACCTGTCATCAATTAAGCAGTTAAAAGGTCTGGAGTTGATTCCAGGTGTGGCATTTGCATTTGGAAGCTGTTGCTGTGAACCCACAACATGCGGTCAAAGGAGCTCTCAATGGAAGTGAAACAGACCATCCTTAGGCTGAAGAAATCCATCAGAGAGATAGCAGAAATTTTAGGAGTGGCCAAATCAACAGTTTGGTACATTCTGAGAAAAAGATGAAAAAAAAGAGCGCACTGGTGAGCTTGGGAACTCAAAAAGGCCTGGACGTCCATGGAAGACAACAGTGGTGGATGATCGCAGGATCCTTTCCATGGTGAAGAAAAACCCCTTCACAACATCCACCCAAGTGAAGAATACTCTCCAGGAAGTAGTGTATCAGTATCTAAGTCTACCATAAAGAGAGGACTTAATGAGAGTAAATACAGAGGGTTCACCACAAGGTGCAAACCATTAATCAGCCTCAAAAATAGAAAGGCCTGATTAGACTTTGCCAAAAAACATCTGAAGAAGCCAGCCCAGTTCTGGAACAGCATTCTTTGGACAGATGAGACTAAGATCAACCTGTACCAGAATGATGGGAAGAAGAAAGTATGGAGAAGAATTGGAACGGCTCATGATCCAAAGCACACCACATCTTTTGTAAAACATGGTGGAGGCAGTGTGATGGCATGGGCATGCATGGCTTCCAATGGCACTGGGTCACTAGTGTTTATTGATTCTGTGACAGAAGACAGAAGCAGCCGGATGAATTCTGAAGTGTATAGGGATATACTTCCTGCTCAGACTCAGCCAAATGCATCAAAGTTGATTGGACGGCGCTTCACAGCACAGATGGACAATGACCCAAAACATACTGCGAAAGCAACCCAGGTTTTCAAGGCAAAGAAGTGGAATATTCTGCAATGGCCGAGTCAATCACCAGATCTCAAACCGATTGAGCATCGATGCATTTCACTTGCTCAAGACAAAACTTAAGGCAGAAAGACCCACAAACAAGCAACAACTGAAGACAGCTGCAGTAAAGGCCTGGCAAAGCATCACAAAGGAGGAAACCCAGCATTTGGTGATGTCCATGGGTTCCAGACTTCAGGCAGTCATTGCCTGCAAAGGATTCTCAACAAAGTATTAAAAATGAACATTTTACTTATGGTAATGTTAATTTGTCCAATTACTTTTGAGCCCCTGAAATTTTTGTTCAACCCCTTGAATTAAACCTGAAAGTCTGCACTTCAATTGCATCTTGGTTGTTTCATTTCAAATCCAATGTGGTGGCATGCAGAGCCCAAATCATGAATATTGTGTCACTGTCCAAATAATTTGGGGCCTAACTGTATGTATATGTGTGTGTGTATATATATGTATATATATATATAAATATATTACAGTTAGGCACAGGAAATGCACCTGCCAATCCTGGTGTTCTATGGCAAATGCCAATCGAGCTCCACGGTGCCGGGCAGTGAGCACAGGGCCCACTAGAGGATGTCAGGCCCTCAGGCCACCCTCATGAAGTCTGCTTCTGATTGTTTGGTCAGAGACATTCACACCAGTGGCCTGCTGGAGTGCTCATCCTGTTCCTCCTTGCACAAAGGAGCAAATATTTTTATCTTATCTTATTCTTTTACCTTTTATATTTTTACATGCTTGTTGTCTGTCAGATTATATGTTTAAAAAAATGTAGCACCATCAGACCATGGCAAATTCCTTGTAATGTAGGTTACTTGGCAATAAACACATTCTGATTCTGAGATACTGGTCCTGCTGATGGGTTAAGGACCTTCTAACTGCCTGTCTCCTGGAATCTCCTCCATGCTCTTGAGACTGTGCTGGGAGACACAGCAAACCTTCTGGCAATGGCACGTATTGATGTGCCGTCCTGGAGGAGTTGGACTGCCTGTGCAACCTCTGTAGGGTCCAGGTATGGCCTCATGCTACCAGTAGTGAGACTGAGCCTAGCCAAATGCAAAACTAGTGAAAAACAGTCAGAAAAGATGAGGAGGTAAGAAATGTCAGTGGCCTCCACCTGGAAAACCATTCCTGTTTTGGGGGTCGTCTCATTGTTGCCCCTCTAGTGCACCTGTTGTTAATTTCTTTAACACCAAAGCAGCTGAAAGTGATTAACAACCCCCTCTGCGACTTAACTGACCAGATCAATATCCCAGAAGTTTAATTAACTTGATGCTATACTCTGATTAAAAAGTGTTCCTTTAATTTTTTTGAGCAGTGTATATGTGTATACATATGTGTGTATATCTGTATATTTGTGTATATATATGTGTATACAGTATACATGCGTATACATATATAAACTACTCACAATAAGTTAGGGATATTGTTATTTACATGAGTGCTTGTCCTATTTGGTCTGAATTTTAATGAAATAAGTAAAAGTTCCCTTTGATATTACTAATAATGAATGAGAAGAAACACCAGTTTCATTAGTTTGATATTTATTACCCCAAAAATTTAGACAATAACAAAAAATAACAATGTCAGTAGCGGGTGTTTCCACCATTTGCCGCAATGATAGCTTGACAGCGATGTCTCATGCTCCTCACTAGCCTCATGATGTTGTTCTGAGGCAATGCGTTCCACTCTTCCACAAGTGCTACACGCAGTTCTGCCAGGTCACGTGGGGGTGGGGTACGATCATCCAGTCTCTGCTTCAGCTGGTCCCGGACGTGCTCTATGGGGTTCAGGTCAGGGGACATTGCTGGTCATACCATATGAGGCACTCCGACTTCCTGAAGTGGAGCTGTGACAATTCTGGCACAATGTGGTGGAGCATCATCATCCATGAACAGAAAGTTGGGGGTGTGCTGGTGGAATTGGGGGATGATGATGGGTTCTATGATGTCTCTGAGGTAAGAACGTGCAGTGACTGAGCCATCTACAACAACCAAACCTGTTTTGCGCTGACTGGTGATGCCTGCCCAGACTGTTGCACCTCCTCCACCAAAGCGAACCCTGGGGACCATGTTGACCTCGGCGTATCGCTCACCTCGCCTTCTCCAGCAACGCTGACGACCATCATTTCTGTGCAAGGTGACCCGACACTCATCAGTGAACAGGACGGTAGACCACTGCTGCATTGTCCAGGTCACATGGTCTTGTGCCCACTGCAAACGTTCATGGCGGTGTCTTGGTGTCAGTGGAGTCACCTGCAACGGTCGTCTGGCATTCAAGCCAAAGCTGTGGAGTCGGTTGCGAATGGTTTGCCTGGAAACCCTAGTACCCCTCACATCTCGTAAACGGGCCTGCAGCTGTGTGGCAGTTGCATAACGATGTGCATAGGTCCTTAGGTACTGGTCATCGTTGCGGTCTGTCACTCGTGGGGCTCCACTCCTGGGTCTGTCACGAACTCTGCCAGTAGTTCTGTGTCTTGATGCAAGTCTGCTGATGACTCTTTGAGACGCACCAAGTTCACGAGCAACATCTGACTGCCTGCCACCGACCTGAAGGTGCGCTATGGCCAGGTGGCGCTGCTCGTCCGTTAAGTGACGTCGTGTGTTCATGGCTGTTTGAATGATGAACTTGGAATGACTTACTGACAATACCAGCTTTTTATACCCACAGAATGTTGAAATTGATGCCACATTGAAAAGGGTTGTCTTTTGGTATTTTTTGGTATTGGCCCCAATATGTAAGGCACACTGTACACAGTGAGACCATTACGTGGAAAACACAAAATGAGGTGTGTCTATCACCCCAATACAATTGCCTCCCTATCCCAAAAATCTCTGAAGTGAAACAAACACCCGTATGTATGACATCCACTGAGTCTCTCACAATATCCCTAACTTATTGTGAGTAGTGTATATATAAGTGTGTGTGTGTGTGTGTGTGTGTCTGATCTACTGGCCCACTTGGCCAGTGAGGAAAAATGTTACATTGGACACTGATTTCCAAAGACTCGTCTGTTCACCTGGATCACCAAATACTCCACCTGCTTCATGATAGATAAGAGTTAAAACCCGCTTCCCAAACTGTGACTGTTTCCTGACCCAAACAAAGATGGTGGCAAGAAATGACAAAAATGTAGTTTAATAAAGGACCGCCTGTTAATGTGTTAATGTTAGACTTACGGTGATGAAACAACACAAGCAGAGAGTTTGTTTCTACAGTGACTGGAGGTTTATTAGTTGACGTAGCTTTGTTGTTCATCTGTTTGACAGATTAGTTCATGAGACGTCACCAACTCAGACCTCAGATCAGTCAGAGGTCGTCTGCTGACGGTGTGTCTGTGTGTTGTGATTTCAGGGTCTGTCTGCCAGTGATAAGAAGTGTTTTGAGGACATGGCGAAGGCCGACAAGGTGCGTTACAACAGGGAGATGAGAGACTACATCCCACCCAAGGGCTTTGGAAAGAGGGGCCGCAAGAGGAAAGATCCCAACGCACCCAAAAGACCCCCGTAAGTCAGCAACACACCAAATACAACAAACGGATTCAGCTTCACTTTCCTGGTTTGTATGGTCTCGCCTGCAGAAACACGACTACACAGTTATAACAGACCTGCTCTCAGTGTGAATACCTGATGTTGTCTCTACAGGCGTTATACCTGCTGATGTAGAACCAGTATCACAGTCTGTGAAACCTGACTGCAGAGAGAGTTTCATGTTCAGCTGCTGTGACTGATAGAAATCAACAAACTGCCAGCAGAGGGCAGCACAGTGGAGATGCAGACCATGGGCCCAGAGTGAAAGTCTCTGACCAGTCGCAACTTTGTCTTTGGTTCCAACTCTGTTCTTGGTGCGATTCTTCTTAATATGAAGATTAATGAACTACTTCACAAACAAACCTTTTGTGTACAAACCTGGTAATGATGGAAAATATGAACTAAAATAATCTGGTTCCTGTTTTTCAACATGATACTGATCTGAAGAGGAGCTCTGAGTTTAGAGTCAGTTTTCAAGCAGAAGTGTGATTCCACCTTTTCTAACATGAGGATCTGGTGATTTTCTCTAATCGTAAACTGAATATCTGCTGACTGCTGGTCCGGTAAAACATTTGAATCCATCTCTCTGGTTAATTATAATTGGCATTTTTGATATTGTGACACAGACAAAACAATTGATCAATTAATGGAGAAAATAATCAGCAGGTTTATCAATAATGAAAATAATGGTTATTTGCAGCTCTGGTGAACAGGTAGAGATTTCAAACTGGGTGTTTGTTTAACTTGAGCTGACTGAGCAGAAGAACAAAATATCTGTTATATTCACAGCATTCACTTGATATGTTTTTCTCTTTGTTGAAAGAGTCTGTCTCTACCTGTCTGTGTGTGCGCAGGTCTGCGTTCTTTGTGTTCTGCAGTGAGTACCGTCCCAGTGTGAAGCAGCAGTATCCTGGTCTGTCTATAGGAGACTGTGCCAAGAAACTGGGAGAGATGTGGAGCAAACTGTCCCAGTCTGAGAAACTGCCCTATGAGGAGAAGGCCCAGAAACTACGAGAGAAATATGACCGGGTGAGACACAGGGAGAGAGACAGGTGGAGAGAGGCCTAACAACTGTTGGCTGTGTAATAAACCGTTTTCTGTCTGTCTGATAGGACATGGTGGCGTACCGTGGCGGCGGCACGTATGCCAGGAACCCTGGCTCTTCAGCTCAGGGAGGAGAGGAAGAGGAGGATGATGAAGGAGAGGATGAAGACGAGGAGGACGATGACGACGAGTAGAGAGGAGGAGCTGCAGCTGGATGAAAGAGAGAGACTGAGAGTGTGTAAGAGAGAGAGACAGACAGGTAGGTGTGTGTGTTTCAGAGGTGAGACAAGAGGAGGCAGGGGGGCGGAGCTTCACAGCAGGTGACAGATTAGAAACAAAGTAAACAGACATTTGATGTGACAGCTGAGAGAAAACATGTCTGAGGTCAGGTGCGTTACACAAGTTCAATATCTGGTGAAGTTTCAGTCAAATGTTCTGTGATGTTTTCTTCCATCCAGGCAGCTGGTGGATCAGCAGATGTGTTCTGAGCTGTTACATACAAACAGCTACAACGCAAAACCAGTTGTGCGGAGTCACATATATGAGCCCACATTAAAGATAACCTGTAATTCAGGTTTAACTGTCTGTAACGTGGATTCCAGATGAGTTAAAGTCAGGATGTCAATGAAAGACGTCTTTAATTCCTCACAGTTGTTTAAAAGAGAAAAGTAACTTCACCCAGACAGTCACAGAGCAGCTGGTTCAGGTCAGAGGTCAGATGTCATCTCTGAGGTCATGACAGCAGTTTTTTTCCTCTGTACACGATTCAGTGTAGAAATTCATGTTCAGTTGATCAACGGAAAATTCATTTTTGATAATTGAATAATCGTTGTTCATTTTTAAAGTAAAATTACAGAAATGGTTTTTGCTTCTCAAATGTGAAGAGTTGAGTTCTCAGTTGTCAATCATAATAAAATGAATCTCTGAGGTTTTGATAGTTGGTCGAACAAAACAAGACATCCCTTTGGTCTGTGGGAAATTAGAAAGAGTTGTTCACTGTGTTCTGACAAAATGATAAATTGATTAGTTGAAAAGAATAATCATCAGATTAATCGATGTCGACGTTCGGACACTTATTCAGCAGTAAGTTCAGTGTGTTGCTGGTTTGAACTATTTGATTCAGTTCCGTACAGAACCAGACTGGTGTAATCCCAGTTTGTGAGTCGTCAGTCAAAGCAGCTTTAATGTAGAAAGCTCATCAGTAGCTTCACTTGTTAGCAGTCAGTGACTCTGATGGTTGACTTCAGTTTATAGTTTGAGGTTTAAGATGATTCTGATTGATTGTTGGTTGATGGACTGAAACAGCTGATAGAGCTGAACTGAAGCCAGAGGAAGGAGGTAAGTCCAGCTACTGATGAGGGTTCAGGTCTACTGCACGCTGTAGCCACGTTTAGTCTGTTTAGATAAACTGTAACCAGTGGTGTCATGTGACCAAACTGTTATTATTCATCCAACAGACTGAGAGTGCAGACAGACAGGCAGAGAGAGAGAGTCAGTCTGCACGACTTTATCAACCACCAGGTCTTAATGTGTTTTATAACACGTAAAGATGCATGTGATCCATGTCCATCTGTTCTGAACCAGAGAGAGAGACGGGCAGAAACAGAGACAGACAGGTTGCTCTGAAACACACACACAGGACCACTGTGTGTGTCTGTGTGTAATGATGTGTGTGTGTGTGTGTGTGTTGCCTTTCAGTAACGTGTGTGTGTGTGTGTGTGCGTGTCATCAGATGTTAACCCTAACTGTCCGACAACAGAGGATAGTAAAGTAACCACCCCCCACTGTTACCATAGATAACCCTGCACCCTCCCCTCCACATCCCCACCATCACCCCTGTGTATTACCATGGAAACCCCTGATCCCTCTTCCTGCTCTTCATCATCATCATGTTGTTTTTTATTTTCTTACTGGAGGTTTATTGGACTTTTTTCTGTTCCTTGTTCACTGTCAGAGTAGAAACTTCAACTTTTATAATAAAACAACCAACTGAGGGAAAAACACACACGGTCACTTTGTTCTTCTTCACTGAACGCACTGTCCTCCTTTGCGTTCGTTGAGATTTGTATACTATCAAAGTAAAAATATGATACAACAACCTGTGGGTGATTTCATAACTTTCAAACTCTTAAAGTAATCTAACTTCAAACAAACTTTCAACCAAAACCACCCAAACATCTCTATAAAACATTTCTGCATATACAAAACGTCTCTATATAAAACATCTTTATATTTAAAGTGTCCATAAAACGTCTCTATATATGTCTCTCTATTTAAAACATCTCTATATAAAACCTCTGTATAAAACGTCTCTCTATATATAAAACATCTGTATAAAACGTCTATATTTAAAACATCTCTATATATAAAAGTCTGTATTTAAAACATCTATATAAAACACCTGTATAAAAGTCTATATTTAAAACATCTCTATAAAACATCTCTATATATGTATCTCTATTTAAACCATCTCTATATATAAAAGTCCCTACATTTAAGCCATCTCTGTATATAAAAGTCTATATCTAAAACATCTCTGTATATAAAAGTCTATAAACCATCTAGATAAAACATGGGTCTGTATAAACACTGGTTTATGAGCTCTCCCTCCTGCCTGCCTTGCTTCCCTCTGCTCCTCGCTGGACTATTACAGTGTGTAACCTTCGTCTCCTCACAGCAGTAGGCTTTATTTTGTTCCCCCTCACGGAGAACGTCAGGTGTTCTACTGTGCGATACCACTGGGGCTCATATGGGGTTCTGTGTGCTGTTACACATGGAGCCCTTATTGGTTCATCTTGTGAAGTGTTAGTGGTACTGGGCGGACCCAGTGAGGGTTTATATAGACTACATCCTGCTTCGCCCCTGGTAATAACATTACAAGCATTCACCTGGCTGCCACATAACGGCAGACGCAAGTCGATATCAGCAGATCTAGCTGTTCCGGCGTCACAACAGACGTCGCTGCCCGTGACACTTCAGAGGAAACGACGTCTGATGACTCTTAACATTCATTTCCTTGTTTACGCTGTCTTTGCATTGTTTCCTTGCGTCTCTCCAAGGCGCATGTGAGAGAAACGTGGATGCAGCCTTGTGCTGCCTTTCATTAGTAGTTCCACTTCCCTTCAGCCTTTGGTGTTACGTGACACCATACACCGCACGGAGGCCACTTGGAGAGCAGAGGGAAGGGGGGCGGGGGATTTAAATGGAACCACCTGCCCTTGTACACTTTCAGTCCAAACCATCATGAATCGACCACCAGTTGTACCTTAGCGCTATACTGCTTTTTACAAATCATCAGAAATGCCTGAGGGCAAAGACATCTTCTGGATCACTGCAGTAGGTTGGCACTGGATATTTAGCTGCATCAGTTTCTGTGCGTGATCTGTATCATGGTAACCACAACTATTATTATTAACGTTGGAAATAAAGAAATCACACAAGCTAAACAGTTATATGAAAATAGAAAGCTATCAATGAGCTATCTGCTAACTGTCGAGTGAACTGAAATACGTGTAAGCCACCTCCACAGACCTGTAAGATTTATTAGAAAAGTTCAAACTGAACAGCAGTTTTATCCAAAATTTTCATCCGGATGAAAATGAGCTCATTAGCTAACTCCGGCACATTTATATTGATGTGTAAACTGAAATGTTGATTAATGTATGTAATGTGTTTTCTTCCATCAAATGCATGACTGCAATGCATTGTGGGTGATCCTCCATCCTAGTTGACTCGCTCCCTCGGGGTTGATCTCACAAAGTTCACTTGAATTTTTCAGACACTTGAAATGACATTTATGATGTCGGCTGGGATTCAACGAGGGGAAGTCAAGGAGGGCATGTTGAACGACAAATGGAACGCAGACTTGGTCTTCCACCCGGGGTGGTGCCTCGCATCCTGCGTCACACTGAGGGTCCCTGATGCGGTCGTCTCTTTATTTTTTGGATAAGCTAGCCAAACTGACCTAAGAAGTTGTTTATGACCCTAATCTTTGCCATAAGCGGGAGATTCAACCTAAAGCCATCACTGTAACTTCAAACATGTTTTTTTAATTTTTTGTGATCATTGATTTTTGAAGATACACTTTTTTTGCTCCTTGTGCGACTGACAGGCTGCAACCACGACTAGACTTCCCGCAGATTTTCAAAGGACTTTTAGCTGATTGTTGATGAATTCTCAAGTTGACCATCACAATGTTATACTGGAAGACGTACAACTAAATAGAGCTAAAATACATTGACATTTAGACTACATTATGTCCAGCAACAAAAGTCTACGACGGATGGAAAACCATCTGAGAGGTCTGGACGGCACTCTGGGGACAGAAAGCAGACCTGAACCCAGACCATTTGAGAGGTCTTGACGGGACTCTGGGAACAGAAAGAAGACCTAAACCCAGACCATCTGAGAGGTCTGGATGCTTCATAACAGCAGCATCAGAAATAAACTCCTTTCATGAACCAACAGGAGTATTAAATAATAATTCAGTGGGAGACTCATTCCTCCCAAATGTACAACAGAGCGCCACAGGAAATCATTCCTGCCTGTGGCCATCAAACTGTTAGGCTCCTCCCTCTGAGAGTCTCAATTAGCAGACTGGAAATCTTCTACATATACTATCTCACTATTGCTTATTCTTAAATGACAGTGCAATACATACATATATAGATATACACCAATCAGGCATAAGATTATGACCACTGACAGGTGAAGTGAATAACACTGATTATCTCTTCATCATGGCACCTGGGATATATTAGGCTACAAATTAACATTTTGTCCTCAAAGTTGATGTGTTAGAAGCAGGAAAAATGGGCAAGCGTAAGGATTTGAGCGAGTTTGACAAGGGCCAAATTGTGATGACGACTGGGTCAGAGCATCTCCAAAACTGGGGTGTGGGGTGCTGCAGTGGTCAGTATCTCTCAAAAGTGGTCCAAGGAAGGAACAGTGGTGAACCGGCGACAGGGTCATGGGCGGCCAAGGCTCATTGATGCACGTGGGGAGCGAAGGCTGGTCCGGGTGGTCCGATCCAACAGACAAGCTACTGTAGCTCAAATTGCCAAAGAAGTTAATGCTGGTTCTGATAGAAAGGTGTGAGAATACACAGTGCATCGCAGTTTGATGCGTATGGGGCTGCATAGCCACAGACCAGTCAGGGTGCCCATGCTGACCCCTGTCCACCGCAGAAAGCGCCAACTATGGGCATGTGAGCATCAGAACTGGACCACGGAGCAATGGAAGAAGGTGGTCTGGTCTGATGAATCACGTTTTCTTTTACATCACGTGGATGGCCAGGTGTGTCGCTTACCTGGGGAACACATGGCACTTGGATGCACTATGGGAAGAAGGCAAGCCAACGGAGGCAGTGTGATGCTTTGGGCAATGTTCTGCTGGGAAACCTTGGGTCCTGCCATCCATGTGGATGTTACTTTGAAACGTACCACCCACCTAAGCATTGTTCCAGACCATGTACACCCTTTCATGGAAATGATATTCCCTGCTGGCTGTGGCCTCTTTCAGCAGGATAATGCGCCCTGCCACAAAGCAAAAATGGTTCAAGAATGGTTTGAGGAGCACAACGAGTTTGAGGTGTTGACTTGGCCTCCAAATTCCCCAGATCTCAATCCAATTGAGCATCTGTGGGATGCGCTGGACAAACAAGTCCGATCCATGGCGGCCCCACCTCGCAACTTACAGGACTTAAAGGATCTGCTGCTAACATCTTGGTGCCAGATAGCACAGGACACCTTCAGGGGTCTAGTGGAGTCCATGCCTCGACGGGTCAGGGCTGTTTTGGCAGCAAAAGGGGGACCAACACAATATTAGGCAGGTGGTCATAATGTTATGCCTGATTGGTGTATATAGACATACATATACATTGCTGTTGTATATATTTTTTTTCTTTTATTTTTCACTTAAATATTTTAAATGTGTGAATTTTTATTTTCTATTTCTTTCTTCTATTTCTTCTTTCTTCTTTTTATATTTTGTACATCATTTTATTTCTAAATTTATGCTGCTTTCTAATGTTGAATGAGAGCACCAGTACTGTACAATTTCCCCCTGGGGATCAATAAAGTATTTCTGATTCTGACTCTGATTCTGAATAAGTCAGTTCTTTGACAAACAGGAAGTCAGTGTAAAGATCTGTGAACTGGACTGATGTGGTCTCTCCTGGTCTTAGTGAGGACTCTGAATCAGCCGTCTGATCTGAGACCTGTATAGACAGCGTTACAGTATTGGGCCGACTGAAGATAAATCCTGCTGAGACAGAAGTCCGTGAGAGACTGAAGCTCTGACTTGATCATTTGTTTTATCTTTCATCACTTCTGTTTGCTCAAATATTAATAAGTGCTGACCAACAGAGTAGTCCCTGTCCTTCAGACCAGTTTCACACTTGCAGATTTATTTATACATTGTTCTGACCACTGGAGGGCTCCACTGCGGCAGTCCGAGATCATCTCTCTCTCTAAAGGTCTCTGCAGGTTTCTCATCCAGCTCTATTATTCATGGTGTTATATAACAGGCTGCCTGCTTCTGGCCCCGGCCTGATGTAACACACACACACATGAAAACTTCCTTTCCAGCATCTTCAGTGTGTCAGAGCTGGTTGGTGGTTTCAGACATTAGGACCCAGAAGAGTCCTGGAACATTTTCTACTCTCTGTCCAACATTTATCATCAGAATCAGAATCGGAAACTGTTTATTGCCAAGTAACCTACATTACAAGGAATTTGCCGTAGTCTGATACTACATTTTGTTTTTTGAACATATAACATATAATCTGACAGACAACAAGCATGTAAAAATATAAAGGTTAAAGAATAAGATAAATAAACAGTGCATTTACCAAAATAAAGTGTCCAGGTAAAGTGTCCAGTATTATAGGGGGGTGCGTGTGTTAACGCAGGGGGGGACAGGGCTGTGTACGTACTTGTGTTTGTGTTGGGGGGTGGGGGGGTCAGTGCAAGACTGTGGCCGTGTTCATCAGGTTGACTGCAGAGGGGAAGAAACTGTTACTGTGGCGGGAGGTTTTGGTCCTGGTGGACTGCAGCCTCCTGCCAGAGGGGAGGGGGTCAAACAGACAGTGTCTGGGGTGGGAGGGGTCGACAGCGATCTTCCCTGCTCTCCTCAGGGTCCTGGAGGAGTACAGGTCCTGAAGAGACGGGAGGTTGCAGCCGGTCACCCTCTCTGCAGAGCGGATGATACGCTGCAGTCTGCGTCTGTCCTTGGTGGAGGCAGCAGCGTACCAGACGGTGATGGAGGAGGTGAGGATGGACTCTATGATGGCAGTGTAGAAGTGAACCAGCATTGTTTGTGGCAGGTTAAACTTCCTCAGCTGCCTCAGGAAGTACATCCTCTGCTGGGCATAAACAAGTTTATTTAAGTCAAGTTTGACCTTTGCCAGATTTCTTCTTCCTGATGTGGCTTTTAAACACCTCCATGTCCCTGTACTAAAACAAATACTTCAGAGGCCTATTCACCTCCAAATGAAAAATGAAAAAGATATTTTACTACCAACTCTACTGGTTGGTAAAACCGGCTCACCATGCTGACCTTCACCACATGCCTCAGGTGCGTATTGATGAGCCTAAAAGAATCCAATTGTCCTTTCATCAAGGAACAAACAGCTGGGAGGATCACGAGGCAGCGCAGAGACAGTGGTTGGTATTTTGGTGGAAACTGGTTTCAGAAGAGCTGAGAAGAGACGGTGGTGGCAGGTACTGTGGCATCTCACCAGCAGATGCCAGAAACGGGCAGCTGCTAGAAACAGGGCCAACTGGCCAGCAGCCGAGGCAGGTGCCACAAACAGTGCCAGCTGCCACAGCAGCTGCCACTTTTCATGGCATCTTGCCAGCAGGTGCAGCAAATACTGTGCCATGTTGCTGGTGCCACACATAGTGGCACTGTGGCATCTCCCTGGCAGGTGCCATTAGCAATTCCAGGTAAACCTGAAAGTGCCACATTTTGTAGTCTTTAAAGCTGGATGTATTCCAATTTGTAGTCTTTAAAGCTGGAGGTATTCCAGTTTGTTGTCCTTAAAGTTGGAAGTATTCCAGTTTGTAGTCTTTTGTTGGCTATGCCTCTCCATTAATCACACAAACACTTTTTCTTTTTTAGTTTTTCTGTTTAATTTCTTTGTTTTTTAATTGTCTGTTAAACACAAGGATATTTTCAGGCAGGAGAAAACAACAAGTCACAAACAAGTATCATGACATCATACAGCAGGACCATCTGATTGGCTGGTCAGGTGGGGAGGGGTGTTTCAACGTGGCACAATAGAGTGATTGACAGGTGGGGAGTGTGTGTGTGTGTGTGTGTATGTGTCACATGGCCTGGTTGTCATGGTAACGGTGGTCATGCTCAGCTCCATGATGACGATAGTAAACAAAACAAACACGTAAACAAATCAACAGTGAACAAAAAAACACCTAACAACTAACGACTCCCTAAGTCATTAACCAACTCATTATGTCTTTCACTAATTAATGATCTAATTAACTAACGAGCCACTCTGCTGTGGCAACAAGGACAGAAACAAAAAGAAAATAAGAAAAGATATGACATCAAACACCAATACTGTTGCCATGGTTACTAAAGCTGGCATCTGATCTGCTGCGGATTCAGCTGCTTCCGTGACAACAAACGAGACAGAGGTTTCACATGGCCGATGAGACTGACCAGTTCCTCAACTGGTTTCTGGTCTGATGTCTCAACTGACTGTTGCTTTTAAACTGGTTTCTGAACTGATTTGCGATCTGGTTTACAAACTGAACTGGTCCTCATTCTGAACTACTCATGATATGGTTTCTGTTCTGGTTTCTGAGCTGGGTTAAGATCTGATGTCAGAACAGGTTTCTGTTCTGATTCCTTACATCTTTAGTAAACTGTTTTCCAAATCTTTTCACATTTCTGTAACTAGTTGTGTTTTCTGAACTGGTTTCTGCTTT
Organism: Enoplosus armatus; assembly: GCF_043641665.1. Classification (NCBI taxonomy): domain Eukaryota; kingdom Metazoa; phylum Chordata; class Actinopteri; order Centrarchiformes; family Enoplosidae; genus Enoplosus; species Enoplosus armatus. Next base: position 199,744 of record NC_092202.1, on the reverse strand, counting down.
GATGTGGTCTCCAGTTTCTGTACTGTTATTAAACTGTTTGGTTACCACATTCTGAATTTGTTTCTATTGTGGTGTGGGATCTAGTCCAGGCATTTCTGTCACTATTTAGTTGTCTTTCGGTGTTAATATGGTTTAAAACTGTTTTCTGAACTGGCTAATAAAAGCCAATCTTATCTGATGATACATTTACAGAAACCAATCCAAGTCAAACGAATATTAATAATTAATAATATTGTCATACAAAATAACCCAAATAAATAAATGAACAAGTAATAAATAAATGAAGTCATGTACAAATAAACCGTTGATCAGTAAACACATCAGCTGTGCGATCAATAATTTGGTCTTTGATTCGTGCAGATTGATATAATGATGGAGGTGAAGATCCTCCTGTCGTCTGTCTTGACATCAGAGCGTGTCTGCATGCTGATTGGTTGGTTTCAGGGTCAGTGTGTTGAGTTAAAGCTGCATTGCGGATCATATCAGAGAAAATACAAAACAAAATATGCCTTTACACGACTACTGGGGACAGACTGTAACTAAAGGTGACAAATACTTCAAAATAAATCAGAGGGTCAGTGAACGCATCATGAAGCTGGAATACAAATGATTCTATGTGGATACAGAAACACACCTGCTGTGTTTGAGGCTCTAACAGGGAGACTGTGGACGGGGACAGTTCATTTAAACATCTGGGTTAGTGCAGCTTTAACCTGTGTGTGCAAGTGTGTTTACATGTGTGTGTTTTGCAGATGTGCTTATTTGTCATTGATTCGGAGTTTGAAGGAAACCCGGCCGGCGAACTTGTCTCTCTCGCTGCCGTCGGCGAGCGTGTTGGAGTTGATTTTACACTCGATGTTGATGTCTGTGTTCAGAGAGGCATTCAGGAACTTCACGGCCACCAGCGGCTGGGTGTAGTTCACCTAAGACAATGAACAGATCACAAACTGAATAATATGACATCACCGAAGTAAGTATCGTCTCAGTAAGGAAGTACTATCAAGTGTCCACAACCATGGATCTTTTGGATCATTTGGCATTTTAAATTGTATCTTTTCCATTTTCATTTGGAAAAGATGGAAAAGATGTTTCCCTTTTTTATTTCCATTTTCTGTTTCATTTTTACAGTTTAATCTTTCAGTTTGAGCATTTCCATTGAAGCTTTACATTTTAAATTTGCTTTTTCAAGTTCCTTTTTCTTTTCAAGTTTAACTATGGCCTGATTATTCCTAGTAGTGTCGTAAAATAATAATCTTTCATTTTGTCTCTTTTAATGTTAATTATGTGTGGCACATAGTGGCGCTCTTCACTGAGATGATTTAAATCAACTCAACTGTTAATTGATCCAATAGTTTTGTTCTAGTAGATCTCCATGTTGTCAGATCCAACAGATCTATGTTAGCAGATCTAGAAGATCTACTGGACCTGTATGAGTTAAATATGTAGATCCATTAGATCCATTACATCTTATCAGATCCAACAGATCAACCTGGAGGATGACTGCTGCACTGAGTGTGTGTGTGTGTGTGTGTGTGTGTGTTTAATGTGCGTTTAGTGTGTATGAAGTGTATTACCTGAGCTTTCTTGCCGTAGTATGGGTAGTACATGAGGTTGAAGGTTCCATTAGGAGGATAATATGCCAGAGGTCCAATCTTATCACTGTCCTCCCTCTGCACACACACACACACACACACACACTGATCAATACCTCAGTTCAGATCAGTCATCAATAACCTGCAGTGATACACTTCCTACAGAAACTTAGATATACTGTTCTAACACTGGCTCTACGTTCTAACACTGGTTCCATGTTTTAACACTGGCTAAATTCTAACACTAGTTTCATATTTTAACACTGGTTCTACGTTCTAACACTGGCTCCATGTTTTAACACTGGCTAAGTCCTAACGCTGGTTCTATGTTCTAACACTGGTTCCATGTTTTAACACTGGCTAAGTTGTAACACTAGTTTCATGTTTTAACACTGGTTCTACATTCTAACTCTGGTTCCATGTTTTAACACTGGCTAAGTTCTAACACTGGTTCTACGTTCTAACACTGGCTCCATGTTTTAACACTGGCTAAGTCCTAACACTGGTTCTACGTTCTAACACTGGCTAAGTTCTAACACTGGTTCTACGTTCTAACACTGGTTCCATGTTTTAACACAGTGGTTCTATGTTCTAACTCTGTGGTTCTACGTTGGTATCGGGAATCCTGTTTTTACTGTACTGCTGCGGATCAGACTTGGTATCTGCAGATAATCAATATGAGGACTTGGGATCTGGGACAATAAAGGTTCTGTGTTCTACGATCTTCCTTTTCTACTGTTCTTACCCACTCATTTTTCTCCACTTTGTACCTCTGAAGATGGAGGGGTGAAAAGGTGGAGATAACACATGAGATGAAGACAGATGGTGTAACAAACAGTGAGACAGACAGACAGACAGACAGACAGACAGACCTTGGCTCCACAGGTGACATAAGGAGACTGACCATCCTTCCCCGGCAACATACCAATCACCTGGAGAGACAGACAGGTAGACAGACATATCAGGAGACTGTTAGTACACTCTCTGTAGTATTAAATGAATACTACAGACTTGTGATTAGTACTGTAATACAGTGACTTTAACCTTTCTGTGTGTGTGTGATTCAAACCCCACCCACAAAAGACACAGTTTAAGAGTGCATATTTGCCATAAGCCTCATTCAACCTGTATTTCTGTCCAGTGGCTGCTCCTCCTGTTTAATTAGTTTAGTTAGTTTGTTAGTTAGTTTAATGAGCTCCTGTTTCTGTGTGAACTGGCTGCTCCTCCTGTAGTTTAATGACCTCCTGTTTCTGACCCCTCCTTGTATTTTAAAGTGGACCTCTGCCTTTTTTTCAAATGCAAACATGCTAACACCAACATATAGGCCTGTTAGGGAACCAAGAAGACAACATAAATAATTAAAGCTCATCAGATGCGCTGTTGTAATGTATTTTAGTCTATATTTGTCTCTGAATGAGCTGTTAGCAGCTCCTGTTAGCAGAGTACACAGAGAGACAGCAGAAACTGGAACCAATACAACTTCATTGTGTTCAGTCTGCTGGTGTGCTGCAGTCTGTTTGGATTGGGGTCAGAGGTCAGAAGTCACAGGTCAACGTACCCGGTTCAGTTTGATGAGGATGCAGGGCTGACCTCTGCTGTAACCATAGAAACGATCCGAAATCCCAGAACACTCCTCCAACATCGTCCGATTAAACTGACAGGAACGCTTGGGATTGTTCCTGACCTGCAGAGAGACAGACAGGTAGAGGATGAGACAGGCGGAGACACAGACAGGTGGACGGGCAGACAAGAAGAGACTGAGACAGGCAGTGAGACAGGTAGAGAGTAACACATGTCGAGAGTGTGACAGGTAGAGACACAGACAAGTAGAGAGACAGACAAGTAGAAACTGAGACAGAGGTAGACTGACAGACAGGTAGAGAGTAACACATGTTGAGAGTGTGACAGGTAGAGAGTGAGACAGGTAGTGAGACAAGCGGAGGCAGACAAGTAGAGACTGAGACAGGTAGTGAGACAGACAGGTAGAGTGAGACAGGTAGAGAGTAACACAGGTTGAGAGTGGGACAGGTAAGGAGACAGACAAGTAGAGAGACAGACAGGTAGAGCCTAGGTCAGGCAATGAGACAGGTAGTGAGACAGACAGGTAGAGTGAGACAGGTAGAGAGTAACACAGGTTGAGAGTGGGGCAGGTAGGGAGACAGACAAGTAGAGAGTGGGACAGGTAGGGAGACAGACAAGTAGAGAGACAGACAGGTAGAGCCTAGGTCAGGCAGTGAGACAGACAGGTAGAGTGAGACAGACAGGTAGAGTGAGACAGGTAGAGAGTAACACAGGTTGAGAGTGGGGCAGGTAGGGAGACAGACAAGTAGAGAGTGGGACAGGTAGGGAGACAGACAAGTAGAGAGACAGACAGGTAGAGCCTAGGTCAGGCAGTGAGACAGGTAGAGAGTGAGGCAGTCAGAGAAACAGACAGGTAGACTAACAGACAGGTAGAGACTGGGTCAGGTAGTGAGACAGGTAGAGAGTGAGGCAGTCAGGTTTACCTCTCCACTGTCCTCTTGAATAAAGTATTGATCTGGAGGGCAGTTATCATTGGTCTGAACCTGATAGCTGTCGTTGTATGCTGCAGACAGACAGGTGGAAAGACAGGCAGAGAGACAGGTAGAGAGACAGACAGGTAGACAGTGTAAAATGTAAAACATATCTGATATTGATCAGGATGTTCAAAACAGATGATTTTATTTGAAACACAATCGGACAACAAACTGTGTATATGAAGTCATTTCATTTTATATAACTAATATCTATTACATCACATGTTATAATTAATATTCAGATTAATTAACAAGCATCTTACAGGAGAGGAAGGTGTTGAGGTTGTGGGTGAAGCCGTCCCAGCTCTCAGTGTCTGAGACCGAGAAACTGATCTCCAGCTGATCGCCTTTTGGACGAATCATCATCCCTGAAACATGAAAATACAAGTCCTCGTTGACCAATCACAGCCAGAGCCCCGTTAAACAACCAATCATCATTCCTGAAACACAGACACTACTCTAACCAATCAGTTGGGTGGAGTTTGGGTTTGTGTGTGTTTGTTTTCCTCACCTGGAGTGGCCAGGCGGTCCTGCCAGGTGGGTTTGTAGTCATCGAGCGTCAGCAGCATGATGTACATGGTGAGAACAAACATCCCGGCCAGAAAAAGGTAGAAGACCAGGTAGAAGAGCAGGATCAGACCTGGGGGGGGGGGGGGGGGGGGCAGGAGTTATTTTATCATACAGTGAAGTGCATCACATCCTCTCCTCCCCCACTCCTCTAAATGTCATCTTTATAATCCTCATGTGTTAAGCCCCGCCCCCTGCGGATGACCTACATTCACAGTGAATGGAGGGGGGGGCGACTAATCTCTGTGCTCAGTGTATATCAGCTCTCTGTCTGTCTCATCTTCTTATTGGTTATTTTACATTAACAGCAGTCAGTTTAAACTGTTTGATCAGTTTTACAAATTATAAATCATTTTTTCACCCGGCAGCAGAGAATCCTGCGTTCTGATTCACAGTCAGCTGTTCCAATTTAACCTCTGTTCTAAATATTAAACTACAGGAGCCAGCACCAGAAACTGCTCCTTCCCACCTCCAAGCCCTGGTCAAACCCTCCACCCCTGCCCCACCAGTGCGCTCTTCAGGATATTTAGCCGTCCCATCACTCAGAGAAGCCTGTGGTCGCTCATCTCGGTCAGAGTTTTCTCTGTTCTGCATCCACTGTGGCGGACTGAACTCCACACTGAAGGCAGGACAGCAGTGTCACTGCACATCTACAGCAGAGTCACTGCATGTCTACTAATGCAAAGTCACTGCACATCTACTTCAGAGTCACTGCAAGTCTACTACTACAGAGTCACAGCACGTCTACTACTGCAGAGTCACTTCACATCTTCTACAGCAGTCACTGCACATCTACTGCAGAGTCACTGCACATCTTCTACTGCAGAGTCACTGCACATCTACTTCAGTCACTGCAAGTCTACCACAGCAGTCACTGCACATCTACTTCAGAGTCACTGCACATCTACTACAGCAGTCACTACACGTCTATTACTGTAGTCACTGCACATCTTCTACTTCAGAGTCACTGCACATCTACTACTGCAGAGTCACTGCATGTCTACTACTGCAGAGTCACTGCACATCTTCTACAGCAGTCACTGCACATCTACTGCAGAGTCACTGCAGATCTTCTACTGCAGAGTCACTGCATATCTTCTATAGCAGAGTCACTGTACATCTTCTACATTGTGTGATATGTCTGTATGTATGTTGTGCTGCTGACTCTGTGTACTGAGTGTTTTCATGCTGTACTGAAAACAAATTGCACGACTCTAGTCACGTGACCTTTAAAGTGAATTAAAATTAAAATATTGTACTGTTCCTTTAAGATGATGTCAATGCGGGTCCTCACAAGTACATTAAGACCAACATTCGTGTTTGTGAGTGGATAGATTACAGTCCAATCAACCTCGTCTGTCTGCTAATCCAGATTAACACACACACACACACACACAGAGTAACACACACACACACACACACACACACACACACAATAACACACACAGTAACACACACACACAAACACACACACACACACTCACACACACACACACACACACAGTAACACTAAGTATCACACTCAGTAACACACACACACACACACACACACACACACACAGTTACACATAAACACATAATAACACACACATACACAGTAACACACACACACACACATAAAACACACACAGTAACACACACACACACACACACACAGTAACACATAAACACATAATAACACACATACACATAACACACACACACACACACACAGTAACACACACACAAATAATAACACACACAATAACACTAAGTATCACACTCAGTAACACATACAGTAACACATACACACATAATAACACACACACAGTAACACTAAGTATCACACTCAGTAAAACACACACACACACACACACACACGGTAGCACTGCTCTCTGATGTTGTTCACTTGTGTGTGTGTCAGTGTGTAAGAGTGTGTATGTGCATGAGCGTGTGTGTCCTTCAGTCTCCATCAAGGCCAAACATCCACTGCCCTGGTGCATGATGGGAAATATGACATCATGAGAGAGTAGTTATGTAAAGCCTGAGCAGACTTCAAATCAGTGAAACACTGAGTTAGTTTTATATCAGTGTGACGTTACAGAGACGGTCTGACTGTGCAAGTGTGTGTGTGTGTGTGTGTGTGTGTGAACAGTCTGGTGATCTGATATCACCAGTCTATCACCAGTCTATCACCAGTTTATCATCAGTCTATCACCAGTTTATCACCAGTCTATCATCAGTCTATCACCAGTTTATCACCAGTCTGTCACCAGTTTATCACCAGTTTATCATCAGTCTATCACCAGTTTATCACCAGTCTGTCACCAGTTTATCACCAGTCTATCACCAGTTTATCACCAGTCTGTCACCAGTCTATCACCAGTCTGTCACCAGTTTATCACCAGTCTATCACCAGTCCATCACCAGTCTATCACCAGTCCATCACCATTCTATCACCAGTTTATCACCAGTCTGTCACCAGCTTATCACAAGTTTATCACCAGTCTATCACCAGTTTATCACAAGTCTATCACCAGTTTATCATCAGGCTATCATCAGTCTATCATCAGTCTATCATCAGTTTATCACCAGTTTATCATCAGGCTATCATCGGTTTATCACCAGTCTATCACCAGTTTATCACCAGTCTGTCACCAGTTTATCACAAGTTTATCACCAGTCTATCACCTGTCTATCATCAGTCTATCATCAGTCTATCACCAGTCTATCATCAGTCTGTCATCAGGCTATCATCAGTCTATCATCAGTTTATCACCAGTCTATCACCAGTTTATCACCAGTCTATCACCAGTTTATCACAAGTCTATCACCAGTTTATCATCAGGCTATCATCAGTCTATCATCAGTCTATCACCAGTTTATCATCAGGCTATCATCTGTTTATCACCAGTCTGTCACCAGTTTATCACCAGTTTATCACCAGTCTATCACCAGTTTATCACAAGTCTATCACCAGTTTATCATCAGGCTATCATCAGTCTATCACCAGTTTATCATCAGGCTATCATCGGTTTATCACCAGTCTATCACCAGTTTATCACCAGCTTATCACAAGTTTATCACCAGTCTATCACCAGTTTATCACAAGTCTATCACCAGTTTATCATCAGGCTATCATCAGTCTATCATCAGTCTATCATCAGTTTATCACCAGTTTATCATCAGGGTATCATCAGTCTATCATCAGTCTATCACCAGTTTATCATCAGGCTATCATCGGTTTATCACCAGTCTATCACCAGTTTATCATCAGTCTATCACCAGTTTATCATCAGGCTATCATCGGTTTATCACCAGTCTATCACCAGTTTATCATCAGTCTATCACCAGTTTATCATCAGGCTATCATCGGTTTATCACCAGTCTATCACCAGTTTATCACCAGTCTGTCACCAGTTTATCACAAGTTTATCACCAGTCTATCACCAGTTTATCATCAGGCTATCATCAGGCTATCATCAGTCTATCATCAGTCTATCACCAGTTTATCATCAGTCTATCATCAGGCTATCATCAGTCTATCATCAGTTCATCACCAGTCTATCACCAGTCTATCACCAGTTTATCACAAGTCTATAACCAGTTTATCATCAGGCTATCATCAGTCTATCACCAGTTTATCATCAGGCTATCATCGGTTTATCACCAGTCTATCACCAGTTTATCACCAGTCTGTCACCAGTTTATCACAAGTCTATCACCAGTTTATCATCAGGCTATCATCAGTCTATCATCAGTCTATCATCAGTTTATCACCAGTTTATCATCAGGCTATCATCAGTCTATCACCAGTCTATCACCAGTCTATCATCAGTCTATCATCAGGCTATCATCAGTCTATCATCAGTTTATCACCAGTTTATCATCAGGCTATCATCAGTCTATCATCAGTTTATCACCAGTTTATCATCAGGCTATCATCAGTCTATCACCAGTCTATCATCAGTCTATCATCAGGCTATCATCAGTCTATCATCAGTTTATCACCAGTTTATCACAAGTCTATAACCAGTTTATCATCAGGCTATCATCAGTCTATCACCAGTTTATCATCAGGCTATCATCGGTTTATCACCAGTCTATCACCAGTCTATCATCAGTTTATCACCAGTTTATCATCAGTTTATCATCAGTCTATCACCAGTCTATCACCAGTCTATCATCAGTCTATCATCAGGCTATCATCAGTCTATCATCAGTTTATCACCAGTTTATCATCAGGCTATCATCAGTCTATCATCAGTCTATCACCAGTCTATCATCAGTCTATCATCAGGCTATCATCAGTCTATCATCAGTTTATCACCAGTCTATCATCAGTCTATCATCAGGCTATCATCAGTCTATCATCAGTTTATCACCAGTCTATCACCAGTCTACTGGTCTACAGACAGGTTTGTACAGTTTCAGTTTCCAGGTGATGATGAACTCGACTGACTCCCATTCAGAATCTGGAATAAAGTGATTTGTGAATTTGTGCTACAGATCTGTTGGATCAGTGTTGATACTGGTCTTATTAAACATTTCAGGATAGTAACTGATAGAAAGTATCCATAGTATATGTACACAGAGTGGTTCAGTCCAGCAGTGGGTTAACTGGATTAAAGTCAGACTGACCAGAATCAAAACCAGTACTCTGGTGTGAGTCTGTGTGCTGACACTAGACCAGAACTGGACTGTGTCCTGATAACTGGATCTAAGTCCAAACCCCTCCAAACCCTGCAGCCACAGATCTGGACCTCATCTGGTCCTCTGTTGGCAGAACAGAACCAGACAGAATCATCTAAAATGTAACCATAGCCTAAATAATTAGTTATAGTTACAGTCGTCTGTATCCTGGTTTTTCTTGAATCTTACCGCAAGTTTAAAAAAAATTATGTATGTATGTATGTATCTGCATTGGTTAGCACTGTCGCACGGGAAGTAGAGCAGGTTGGATCCCTGGCTCCCCAGCTTCCCCCGTCCACATGTCAAAGTTTCCTTGAGTAAGACCCTGAACCCTAACTTGGTCCTGATGGAAGCCAGCACCTTGCATGGCAGCTTGGTCGCCACTGGTGTGTGAAAGTGTGTGTGAAAGGGACGTAATCTGTAAAGCGCTTTGAGAACTGTTAAGGTTGACCAGTTCTTTATAAGTGAAGTCCACCATTTATCGAATCTAATAATTCAATGGATCTTATTTTAAATTTGATTCCTATAATTGGACCATTTTATTGTATTTAATTTTTTAAAATGTATTTGTTTAAATGTCATATATGTAAATAAAGTTTATTATAATCATTTTAAGACATCAGGAAAATAAACAGCATATAATTATTGAGTTTAGCAATATAAGTTATATATACCCTCTCTGTTAGTAGATGTTTCTCTCTATCAGTGATGCTCGCTCGTCCTCTGTCAGCCATGTCCTGTCTGAAGGTCACTCTCTCTCTCTCTATTTATAATCTCTGTCTCTCTCTCTTAAAGGAGACTCGATGAACTAAAGAGAAAATAGGACGCATGTGCGTGTGTATGTGTGTGTACTGCAGTACTACACATCACCAGTATCATGATCACTAATCTTTAAAGAGGAACTCGACACTAACGTGATCACACAGATCTTTCTGCTCAACATCAGTTTGTGTCTGTTTGGATTTGAAAGTCCAGTTCAGCTGAATTATCTGGCCCCTCCCTAACTGTGATGTAATAGGCTTAGCATTAGCATTATCATTAATTTAATTAAATTCAACCTTTATTTAAGATTCTTGGAGAAATCATTGAGGGTGGCCCTCATTCACAATGATGCCAAGATTACACCATGGAGAATACAAATTTACAAAATCAGTTCAAACAGGCAGGACGGTTATTAAGGACAGTCCTAAAATGTCCAAGAGGTATGACAGTATTCAGTTTTGGGTCACACTGAAAGAGATTCACTCAGAGATTCCATGATTCTGATGCAGTAATACTAAAAGCAATCCTACCCAGGTCAGTCCTGGCACGAGGTACCTGAAGAACCAGCCAGTCACTGGAGAGAGGGTTCCAATGCAACACAGATGTGATGTATGATGGTAGTTTTCTGACCAGGGCTTTACATATTACATGTTAAAGACGACCAACCGACCTTATCATCGAGGAAACAGTGGTGAGTGCTGAAGCTATCACCTGTAATAACCCTCAGGGCTGGGTGGTAAACAGGGCCACCAGCATTACATCCCCACAGTCCAGAACTGACAGAAAAGTTGTTGTGTTTGGGTCTTGAGGATGAATCATGAATTTTGTTTTATTTGCATTAAGTATCAGTTTAGATTAGTAAGAGAATGTTGTAATGCATGAGAGTTACAGTTTCTCAATGGCTACTTGAACAGTATCTGCAAGACAGTAAAAATAGTATTGTTCTCACAGAGATATTTGAGAAGAACCATGGGGAAGAGATCATTTCATTGATTTAAATGGTGAACAGGACAGGGCCCAGAATAGATCCCTGCAGCACACCCAATTTAATTGGCAGGAATCCGGACTGCCCCCCCCCCCCATCCTCACACACTGTCTGTCACATCAGTAGCACTGAAACCAGCTGCAAGAATTCCTATCAAAGCCAGCAATCCTTCTTAAGTACAGAATGGTCAACTGTATCAAAGGCTTTTGCTAAATCTATTAATACAGCAGCATAATCTTTCCTGTTGTCTAAACCGATAATCAAGTCACAAGTGTGAGCAAGCATGATAAAAAAAACATGAAGATGAAGGAGACTTATTCACATACTACTACATTTTAGTCCATGGCTCTTAATACTACAATACCCATGAGCCTCAGCTGATGTTGCCATGGTCAAAAGGCCAGAGGTGTGAATCCGAGTGGTAACAAATTCAAAATGTCACAGTTGAGAACAAAATGCATCGCCATGGTTACTGAATTCATCCACAATTGAACCAAATATCTCTGTTTCTCTGTTTTATTTCAAAGTGAACTGAACCTCTTTAGGTTTTGGACAAAACATCAACTTGGAAATGTTTAATAAAGATTATTTGAATTGAATAACATTAAAAAAAGACAGAGAAAGAGAGAGAGAGAGAGAGAGAGAGGTAAAGAGACATTCACAGAGAGCGAGAGAGAAAAATGACTTAGTGTTCAATCATGTAGTTTGTGTATATCTTCTAATGGATTGTATATATGTCAGCATTGTTTAACAACATGTTTTATTATTAAAATACAAATATTTCAATAATAAGTAATTTAGCTTTGGCTTGAATATAAACTCTAAAATACACAGAAAGAGAGAGAGAGGTTTAGGTAGAGAGACATTAACAGAGAGGGGTTTAAGTAGAGAGACATAAACACACACAGTAATATGTTGTAATATTAATAATTCAGTAATGTGTATTTTAGTTGGTGCTCATGATAATAAAGATGATTTAAACTGAATAGAGCTAGAGAGGCCTTTACAAACAGAGAGAGAGTGAGAGTGGTAGAGAGACCCTGACGGTGGGAGAGAGAGAGAAACAGAGAGTGGATGGGACTCACCCCAGCTCGAGGCGGTTCGACCCAGTAGCTCGTGAGTTCGCGGGTTCCAGAAGAATTCCCGCCACTCACTCGAGCCTTTGCGGTCTTCCTCCTTGGTGCCGGACATGATGATGAAGAAGATGAGGAGGATGAAGAAGTAGGTCGGGCTGTGGGTTCTGACGGCGCGCGATGTTCCCGCACTGAAGGCACGAGCCTCCCGCCGCCGCTGCTGCTTTAATATTCAGTTAAACAACGATCAGTGTCGGTGTATCGATCCGGTGGATCGATGATGACCGGTGAGATTAGACAGAGAGAGATACAGGCAGAGAGAGAGACAGGACGGTGTCGCTGCGCTTTATCTCCCCCTAACCCCAACACTATCTGACGTCACATCTGCTCCCCTCACACGCCAATCACAGAGGGGCTTCATCAGGACAGGCCCCGCCCCCTGTGTGTGACGTGATGACGGAAGACATTTTGCATGACCGAATGTGATGACGTCACTCATGTGTTTCACAAGCGCATGTAAGAAACAGTTTTATCTCCTGTAACTGTTTGGACTCTTCAACACTGTTGAATGTCTCCTCATCATCATCAACATCATCACACAACATGTTTCAGCAACACACACTTTTTTATTTAAAGGTTCTACATGTAACAATTTAAATGTATTAATTGCTTTTATCACAAATGTGTGAACAGAGTGTAAATGAGACCCTCCCCGACTTTCTCTGTCGACTGCCTGTCGACTGACTTCTGCATAGAGGACTCGGGATGTGATGTTAGACGTGCTCTCGAGTGCCTGAGCCCCTCTTCAGCTCCATGTTCAGCCCTCCTACAGTGACAACAGTGTGCAACACTAGCTAACATTAGCTTAAAAATGGAGTCCGCTAACGTCAACACAAAGTCCACGTAGCTTGCTTGCTAATGCAGACAAATTGCTAGCTAGTTAACTTAGCAAAATACTGTCTTCAGTGGATAACGTCAACTGATTCATCCAGACTCCCGGGCTGATATGGCTGGTAAATTGGCTAGCTGCCGTTTGCAAATTACTTTATCAGCTAATGTTATGAAGCAACCAACAGCATATCAATGCAGCATAGCTAGCTACCATTAGCTTGCTTTCTTGCTAACGTTATCGCTGGCAAAATACTATTTGAGTTAGTTGGTTAGCTTGCCAAATTTATTCACCAGCTAACATGATCCATGATACTAACTGATGTATTATGACAGCGTTGATTTTAGCTAACAATAAATTATGTAATGGTTCAAAGCAAAGGTGTATAAAAAAGGACAATTGGACGAATATATTGTCCATCGCCGTTATTTAACTAAAAACTAGTCCAAGCCGCTGCTCAGCGACAGACTCGTTCAGCAAGCTAACCCAGAGAGGCCAGTAACGGCAGAGGGACGCAGCGGGGGAACACAGTGTGTAACATTGGAATATTTTACATTTTCACAACTAACCCGGTGGATTAAGCGTTTATTGTTGAGTTTATTTATTAGACAAAAAAAAAGCTAAGAGAGTTTGTGCAGCGTAGCGAACACACAGCTGAAACTACAAGGGTCGCCGCACACACACATGTGCGCTTGTTGGGCTGACTGTGGCCAGTTGGTTTAACATATCGTCCAAGGACTTTGTGAAAACTCCATGTAGAACCTTTAAGATGCTCTAATTATTAATTATTCTATTTAATAATTTTACTGTATTTATTTTTCCCCTGACAGTGTTGCTCCGGGTACAGGTGGACAGTCTGGGCCTGGACCCGATCTGACCCGAGGACAGTCAGACCTGGGGTTTGTGGTCTTGAGCACAAGTGTGTCCCACATCTGAAATACACCAACAGCAACAGTTCACTCAGTCTGTGGCTCCACACCAGTCCAACTGTGTGTTTATAATCTGTTGGGACCAACAATAATCAGTACATCTGAGAAAGTTCGTGACAGTTTGGGTTCAGCATGAATATTACTATTAATAGTCAAACACTACAGTTATAACAGAACAGATAGTTTCATGTCAACAGTCTGTTCTTCTTGATGAGACAACAGTATAAATATTGAATAAAGCTTTTAAGAAACAAGTTCTTTAATTTATCAGACAGAAACCATCAAAATAAACTCGTTATGTCTCTATGTTCAGTGGATCTGCTTCTAGATAACTCTGTCTTGTATTTATTGTATTTCTCCTCTCAGCTCCTGAGTGTTCGTGTTTTTTTACTGTCATCTGATTGTAACTGTAATTGTTTTATTTTACTTATTTGTTTCAACAAATCATCAGATCCCTGGTCTGGGCTACTAGGAACCCAGTGAACCTGTGAAGACCTCTATTGTGATGTATGTTGGAAATGTTGTCAGAAAGAAAGAATGTAGACTCAAGATTGTAAAAATGGTTTTATACTTCTGTAAAAGCATAAATTATTGTCATCAAATCAGTGAGAACTCTGCCATCTACTGGTGATAAATAGGAAGCACCAAACCTGAATAGACCAGACACGTTAGAATTGGTTCAGTGTCGACAACTCCAAACTCGATAGGGACAGAAAGCTGGAAATAGAGTAAGAAGAATACATAAAGACAAAATGGACATTTGTTTCTCTGAGTCCACCACCACATATTCAGGGAGACAACAGTTTCAGGTCTGTGGTTTAGCTCTTTTCAACAACAGGAATTAACTGACCTGTAACCTGGAGCTTCTCATAACCTGAACCTGTAAGGTCTAGGTTCAAGGTTCTGCCTTTGGGTTCCACTGTGTTTTATATACCAGAACGTTTCAGATATGTGTTCTGTAAGAGAGTGCAGTTCAGCTGTGGGACAGACAACAATGGAAAAAATGGAGCTAATGCAGATTTTATTTTACATTTACATGTGTACATTTTTAATTAAATAAATAGAAAACCTGAATTTACAGGTAGTTAAGTTCCAGTGGTGGAAAAGGCCTATTTTATTTTGTAAAGTAATGTTCAAGGACTTATCACAGACAGCCTTAAGGAGGCCTTCCGCTTCCTTATCTAATATAGTCATTAGTGCTCAGGGCCCTTGTGGGCCTGTCCATCAGAAGTGAACAGTGTGGATTGGGCGGTGGTCCTCCTGGGGACGCATCTTGGAGCAGGTTCCTGTCCAGCTGCCTGCTGATTGAGTAGTGATGGGCTAAAGACTCGTCAGTCCACTCTGTTCTGGACAGCAGCTGGTCCATGTGAGGCCCCAGGGTCCTATGTGGAAGTGGGTATGGACTGATGGTGGGGTCCCGCTCCAGCAATGACTGCCCAGGGACTCGATGTGGCCCATCAGGTCCATAAGGTGTACCTGACAGTATAGAAGTGTCCCGATCCAGGGTGGTCGGCAGTCCCTGGGTCTGCTCATCCATTTGGTACAGCTGCTTCTTATGGATCTGAATATGGTCCTGGTGGTCTAGTCTACCATGGCACAGCTGCTTTTTGTGAATTTGAAGGTGGTCCTGGTGGTCCAACTGGGTATGGTACTGGTGTTTCTTCTGATTCTGAATGTTATCCTGGTCCTGGTGGTCCAACTGGGTATGGTACTGGTGTTTCTTCTGATTCTGAATGTTGTCCTGGTCTTGGTGGTCCATCTGGATATGGTACTGCTGTTTCTTATTCTGAATGTTGTCCTTGCCCTGTTGGTCCATTTGGGTCTGGTAATGCTGCTGCTTCTTCTGGTTTGGGATTTGGTCTTGTTGTTCCTGGTTTTCCTGAAGGTCCATCTGGGCATGGAACTGCTGCTTCTTTTGGCTCTGGATCTGGTTGTGGATCTGGTTCTTGATGTCTTTCCAGTGTCGCCCTCGGAGGACAGGCTCCAGGTCCAAACAGCGCTGACAGACCTCCTTCCCCGGTACTGACTGGACCAGCACGTGAACTCCCAACTGTCTCCAGACTGCCTCCTTCTCTGCAGACGACCATGGGTGACGTCGGATCTTCCTAGGGGCCACAGGGACTGACAAACAGACAGATAGAAATATCAGATAGACCTCCTAAACATATTAGGAATGGATTTATGGTCAGCTGAATCCAGGAGTACCCACCAGCGATGGGAGTCTGCAGTTTGGACTCTGGTGGAATCACGGAGGTCATCGATCGATTACTGCTCTGTGGCGGAACTACAGACAAGCAGAGACCGACAACAAGGTCAAAAACTATCTAGTGAATATTCTGTGCATGGATGCATGAAACACATAAGGGGTTTGAGTTTTAAGAGTTAGCGGTCAGGATTAAAGATTAAAAGCCAGGTGTATTTCAGTGGTCAGGTTAAGGGCTGAGTTAGGGGTAATTTAATTTACAGTTCAGGGGGTCAGTGTTGGGCCTCTTGGGGTTGGGGTTAGAGGCTGACCATGGGTCTGGTTTATGATCAGTAGTCAGTGTTGGACTTGGGGGTCAGAGGACTCACCCTCTGGTCTTGGGTCAGACTGCTCTTCACACTCCTTCTCAATTCTTGATCGTTTCTTCAGTTTAGCTACTCCTACTGGAGCAGCTAGAAAAAAAAAACCATAAAGCGGTCTGGTAGATTGATCATGTTCAACATATGAAGTCCCCCTACTGTCTCCTGATGGGAATTGGTATAAAACCTAAAATGACTCTAATGAGCTATAAGAACTGAACACTGTCAGAGACCCGAGTCACAGAAATGTACAAACTCTGGTCTTTCAGAATCAGTCACTGTTTATTGCCAAGTAACATACATTACAAGGAATTTGCCGTTGTCTGATGGTGCTTTAACATATAATCTGACAACAAACATGTAAAAACTTTCCTCTTTCTCACGGGACAAAATTCAGCTAAGTAACTCCTCAGGGTTTACTCAGGTGTTACCTGTGTCGGGATCAGGATTCAGCAGCCCCAGATTGTCCCACTCCCTCCCCAGCAGGTGGTAGAAGTCGGTGGTCTTGGCTGCAGCCTCCCAGTCTCCATCCTGCAGACTCTCTCCAATGGCAATCTCACAAACCGTCTTTAACGTCGTCTTCACCGCCAGTGGAGGGCGGCTCCACCGGTATCCGGATGCCTTTCTGGCAGCGGCCAGTGCCAGGCTGAGGTGGCCTGGAGCCAGAAGGTCCTGGAGGGTCTGAATTCTAGAGTCTAGAGATTTAGCAGCCAGGAGGAACCTGCCAAGCTCCCTCAGCTTCTGACTGACATAGTCGTACCTCTTCTGGCTGCCATCTTGGTTCCCCATCAACTTGTTTCCATATTTACATATCAACCAATCAGATTTGACCTGGACAGAGCGAGGAAGAGTAGTGTTAACACAGGGACAGGTAGAGAAACAGATCGACAAGTGTACAGACCTGGTGTGAGACGTGGTCCTGATTCATGCGGTGTAGGACTTCGCTGCAGCTCTCAGATGCTCCGCTGGAAATTGGAAGAAGGCGAGACGCTGCAGCCTGGACCCTGCTGCGCTTCTTGGGCCGGTCTGCCCCGGGGTCAGAGGTCACGCTCTGATCCACAATGGGGTCAGAGGTCACGGGCCCTTTGGTACTGGTTTCAGAGGTCCCGGTCTGGTCTGCTGTGGTAGTGTCTTCTGGGGGGTCAGAAGGTGTGTCCTCTTTGGACTTGGAGGTCCTGTCATCTGCTGGATCACAGGCCGATTTACCTGTGGAGTCAGAGGTTCTGTCCTTCCCGAGGTCAGAGGTTGTCTCTGCTGTGGAGGCGGAGTCTTTGGAGGGGTCTGAAGTCAGCTTCTTACGACAGGAAGCCTGATGTTTCCAGAGATCAGCGCGAAGGAAGAAACCGAGGCACAGCGGGCAAGGAAGGTAGTTCCTGGCATCGACTTCCTCTGACGGCTGACGCCACGGGACGATCTCACCACTGCCCTGTCTGATCACCTGAGGGACAGACAGGTACTCAGGTACACTGGTGGTCAGACTTCAATATTATGCAGGTAGTTTCCTCTGTGGGTAAACAGGAAGGTTAACGGACAGACAACTAAACAGACAGGTAGACAGACTGGTAGTCTGGTAAACGAACCTTGATGATGTATAGGTAGTTTCCCCTACAGGTAGACAGGTAAACAGACAGGTAAACAAACCTCGATGTTGTGCATGTAGTTGCCCCTGCAGCGCAGGTGCTCCAGCAGCAGGTGTCGTTGTTTGGAGCCTGTTGGCAGCGTGCTGGCGGCCACCACTTCCTGTTGGTCAGCGTGTTTCCTCAGCAGGTGACGAGCGATCTTAACCTGCGGTCGCCGACAGAACACACAGTAATGTTTCTTATCCCACCGACGCTTCCCGTCGCTCCACGTTCTCTTCACCGTCACGCCCTCCTTCTTCTCCTCCTGGCCCCGCCTCTTCTCCTTCGGACCACGCCTCTTCTCTGAAGGGCCCCGCCTCTTCCCTCTCTGACCCCGCCTGCCTAAGGTGGCAGCTGCTCGGCGGCGGGGATGGCGGCTGGCAGGCTTCGTTAGCTCTTCATCAGGAGAAGAGGTCTGGTCTGAGGTGTGGAGCTCTGTCTTGTTTGCCATGGCAACCTCAGTGTGGTCCTCAGTGGTAACAGCGGTCTCCACAGTAACAAAGGACCTACTGATCAAACATGCACACTGGTAAACAGCAACATGGTGCAGGCAGGTTTGATGATTTCAGGAGAGAGGTTTATCTTATTTTTTTGTAATTGGACAGTTTAAAACCACCGAGTAGGATTTTAAAATGCCACCACCACCAGTGGTTGAACCTCATGCTGCACTGTGCCAGACAGCAATGTCTAAACATGTAAACCTGATAAAGGTTACAGACTGAAAACAAGGTATGAAATGAATGTTTTTCTGCAGAGCGACAGTGGAAGATGGCAAAAGTTCTCCTATTGACACTCAAAGTATTATTGATCAATTAATCACGCATCAGACTGGACCAGATCACAATCAATAGAACGACAAAATCAGGCCGTAACATTACATGCTACACAGAAAGAATAATGTTGCCTGCTTTCGTGCTTAAGCTACATACCGAATTACTAAAAGGAAACACAATACAGTGAACCCTCGTTTTTCGCGGGGGTTACGTTCCAAATAGAACCCGTGATAGGCTAAATCCGTGAAGTAGAAACCTTTATTTTTTTTACAATTATTATACAATTAAATACTCTATTATACATTGAAACCAAAGAACAAACCCTTTTTACAGGCCCAAGCATTTGTTTAACAAATAAAAGTACTGTATAAACGTTTTTTTTTTTTTTTACAAATAACTACTGTACTGTCAAATAATAATTTTAATCATCAATGTGAACTGAAGGCTTCAAATTGCGGAGATCAGCACCGCCCCACCGCGACCCGTGTAATTGGATTCGAACGGGAGAAAATGAAAAATGATTATGAAAAAAAATACAAAGTACAGTCGGACAAATAGTGACTCACGTGTATTTCACTGCTCTTCTGACTGAGCCGCTGCATCCTGCCTTTTGGGCCCGACCGCAGGTGCCTTTGTCGGTGCAGAACGTTTTGTCGACATTATGGGTTTTAGAGAAACTTGAAATTGCAAGAGAATTTGCACGTACGTAACGTAAATTTGGCAAGCTGTTTTACGTACGTGTACATATTAAACCGCAACGTTATTGACGCACAGGTAGAGAAGAAGCGGAGAGACTGTTTAGCCAATCAGAATGCAGAACACAATGCAAATCCGTGAAGTAGCGAGACCGTGAAAAGTGAACCGCGTTATAGCGAGGGTTCACTGTATTATAACAGTATTGACATTATCAGAGATATTCGGAGTATTCAGTCACGTTCCGGATGTAACGGTATTCGAAGAAACACTAAACAAGCTGTTTCAGAATGGAGTTTGGCGCTACCTCCTCTCCGCACCACTCAGCTATCAGACTTGGACCGGTTCAGGGCAGCCGACATCAGGACCGTAGGTTTGTGTTTCTTTGTCTGTTCAGACTGACTGACACTATCAATGGACTGACCGTTTATTGAGGTCAGACAGCGGACAGGAGACCGTCAGAGAAGGGCGTGTCCGATAATGGAAGCGTATTTACCTTCAGACAGATGCTAACAGCTAGCGGGACACAGGCTAACCGCGGCATCGTCGCTGTTTTGGATTTTAGGAGTTAACTTGTAGCTAGCTTACACCCTGTGCCATTAAACAGAACCGAAGCTGAACCGAGCAGCTGCTAACAAACAGACTGAGACAGAACAGGAACTATAAAGACCTGAAGCGGTCCTCACCCTGCAGACAGCATAAATTCTTCTTCTTCTTCTTCCTCTTCTTCTTTAATGGCCGGCCGGAAACCAGGAGATAATGGTCGTTAGCGCCACCTCCTGCCTCGGAGTGAAGCACAAATGAAATGTTACACATTACTTTTTTCTGGACTTCAATATAAAGATAATAATGAATTTATTAACATTTATTACATAAATACAATATTTATTTATTAATAATAAATTCAGCATCCGAACACTAATATTTACTCAATGTTCTTAAGATCATAAGTAATCATAAGCATATGTGAATTATAAAAATCAATGAACTAACAGTAAATCATGAATGGAAACTTATAACTTATATAACTGTCATATAACTCTCATTCAACTGTTCTCCAGTCTCCACCTTCCCTGTCAGCACATAATGGTGCAGTGCCCATTTGGACTGTTTAGCTGTTCACAGCGGGCCGTGTGCTCGACTCCTGGAAATGCTGCTTGCAGTATTCTTGAAAACCCTCATCCGACTTCACACACACCTGTTGTAACTTGTACCTGTTCTCCTGAGTTATTTTCATATTCTGAGAAACAGTTTCTACAAATAAACGTGACATAATATGAGTCAGTTAGTATCAGTGAAAGTTAGTTATAACACATGAAATCTACTTTAGTTCTTCCTGTCAGATAATAATCTAATGAAGAATCATACTGACACTCTTCTTCTTCTGTCATCAGAGTCAGACTGAGATAATCCAGGACCAGTCCAGGACAACCTCCATACTCACAACAGATCATGTTTACCGGAAATCTTTGTTCTCTTTACTGTTTCTGTCACAAACAAATCTTTTAGTTAGTGACTTCACGCAAAAACTCTTTCAACAAACATCTAAAAGAGTTTCTTCAGTTCCAGGAGTTAGTTAGTGTCACTCCTCCTACCTCTACACCAGCAGCCGCCTCTACACCAGCAGAGTCTACACCAGCAGCTACCGCTACACCAGTAGCCGAGTCTACACCAGCAGCTACCGCTACACCAGCAGCCGCCTCTACACCAGCAGCTACCTCTACACCAGCAGCCGCCTCTACACCAGCCGCCTCTACACCAGCAGCTACCTCTACACCAGCAGCCGAGTCTACACCAGCAGCCGCCTCTACACCAGCAGCCGAGTCTACACCAGCAGCTACCTCTACACCAGCAGCCGAGTCTACACCAGCAGCTACCTCTACACCAGCAGCCGAGTCTACACCAGCAGCCGAGTCTACACCAGCAGCCGCCTCTACACCAGCAGCCGAGTCTACACCAGCAGCCGCCTCTACACCAGCAGCCGAGTCTACACCAGCAGCTACCTCTACACCAGCAGCCGCCTTTACACCAGCAGCCGAGTCTACACCAGTAGCTACCTCTACACCAGCAGCTACCTCTACACCAGCAGCCGCCTTTACACCAGCAGCCGAGTCTACACCAGCAGCTACCTCTACACCAGCAGCCGCCTCTACACCAGCAGCTACCTCTACACCAGCAGCTACCTCTACGGTCGGTCGGAAACGAACAGATACCGTGCAAAGCCAACGGGGACGTTAAAGGAGCCCGGTGCAAGGCACCTCTTACTTCAATGTAGCTGAATCCGTCAGAGCATCCTACATCACCCTAGACGCCGGTCACAAAGTGCACTGTGATACGTCAACGGCCAAGGAAGGGCAGGTTAAGAAAAAGGTCCATAGCTGGGATTAGGATAGAGCTTAAAGAAACTATCTTTTCCTAAAGGGAAAGACAGGCTTAAAGAGAATGGCCTACAGTGGTGAGGTAGTCATGGCTTCAAGGGTAGGTGCATACTGAAGCCACTGACTACCTGTCGTGCGGAAATAGGGAGGTGGATCAATTAGCTCAACAGCGACCAACAGGCCTGGGTCCTTTGAGATTGATCATGCCTCGTGAATGGAAAGAGGGAAAGAGTAATCTAGTCAAAGTACCACAATCCAACCGCCGAGAAGTGTTAAAGCAGATACACGAGGGGTTGGGTCATGTCGGGGCAGACAGAGTGGTGAAATGGCTAAAGAGCGAAGGGGTGGATATACCTGGAGCTAAGGGAGAAGTGATCAGTTTAAGGAAAAGCTCTTCCCAATGTGCGCGAGCTGGAGGTTTTAAGAGAACGGAAACTCACCCGCATCACATCATCACAGACACACCACACACACACTTCAGTGCTGATGTTGCAGGGCCTTTACACACCAGATCTATTTTAGGAAACAAGTATTTCCTCATTTGTGCAGACAATGGTTCAAGTGAAAAGCGTGTCTTCCCTCTGACAGCAGCTACAGGCAGAACAGTGTCAACAAATCTAGCAGAGTTGTTGATTCAATATCTCTCCATCCAATCCATAAGAATGGATTTCTGATAGTGGTTCACATTTTAAAAACACTACTGTTACAGAACTCTTAGAGTCAAGCGGTGTACGACAAATTTGGTCTGTGCCTTACATGTCTGAAACTAACGGTGTTGCTGAAAGAGCTGTCAGAGCAGCAAAGGATTGGATCATAAAAAACGCACCAAACAATTGGGACACCCCTCAAAATTTGGTTTTGATGCATGAACACATTCAGACTCCGAAGCTTAGGAAAAAGGACATCGAGACTTGACCTAACCCGAGTACCCTTCCTTTTCAGGTGGGTGATAAAGTCTGGGTGAGCAGAAGGAAGGTTAACCCTAACAAAGAAGATTGGTGGTCCTGGCTTAAGGAGAGGATATCTTAAAGAGCTCATAGTACTCTATTACCCCACTAGAGCACTGCGCTCCCAGAATGCAGGGTTGCTTGTGGTTCCTAGAGTCTCCAAAAGCAGAACAGGAGCCAGAGCCTTCAGCTATCAAGCTCCTCTCCTGTGGAATCGGCTCCCAGTTTGGGTCCGGGAGGCAGACACTCTCTACTTTTAAGAGTAGGCTTAAAACTTTGCTTTTTGATAACGCTTATAGTTAGGGCTGACTCAGGCCTGACTGGACCAGCCGCCTAGTTAGTCATATTTCCAGTATTATTATAATTATAGCTGGTATTTCTACTGCTAGTGCTGCCATACATCTCTGCCTGTCTGTCTGTCTCTCTATCTGTGTCTCTACGTCTCTCTCTCTCTCTCTCTCTCCTCTCTCTCTCTCTCTCTCTCTCTCTCTCTCTCTCTCTCTCTCTCAAACCCAACCGGTCAAAGCAGATGACCCCCCACCCAGAGTCTGGTTCTGCTCGAGGTTTCTGCCTCTTAAAAGGAAGTTTTTCCTTACCACTGTCGCCAAAGTGCTTGCTCATGGTGGGAACTGTTGGGTCTCTGTAATAACATTATAAAGAGTCGGTCTAGACCTGCTCTGTTTTGTAAAGTGTCATGAGATGACTTTTGTTGTGATTTGGCGCTATATAAATAAAATTGAATTGAATTGAATAGAAGTTCTCTGAATAGTTGGGACACAGGGAGGGATTTCCTAAAAATATCTCTAAATTTTAAATTAGGGATTAGGGCCTTTGAGGTGGCCCAGTGTAAAACCAGGTGAGTGTCTGCCACCCTTCAGTGTGGACCTCCCCCACTATTGATCTTTTCCTTCAGGGTCTTACTGGGGTACCACCAATCTCCAAACACCTACCATACGCAGATATTCCTGGTAATATCCGGCCGTTGGCACATAGTCGACTATATAGGCCCTAGAGACGTGGTATTCCGGGAACGTAACTAGACTCCCTAAGCAGGCTAAGACGGTCTTGCATGTAGATTTTGGGAGGCCGTTCAAAAACCTAAAGATTAGGTTGTAGAACAGCCATCACTCAATGTAATATCCGCGTTGGGTGGGGGTATAGTTTTATAACATCTAAGAACCTCTTCAGCAGCCACCTCTACACCAGCAGCCGAGTCTACACTAGAATTATAACTGGAGAATTCAGACGTTACAAACTTGTTCCTGCTTGAAGGCTGCAAGTGTTTTAACTGAAAAACAACTTCATACTTTCTTACAACAGCTGTGAGAGACTTTAGTGTTGTTTTAATGATTTTGGATGAACAGGTCTTGTGGGTAATGTTTTATATGTGACATCAGCTCTGAGCAGGGAGTGCTGACAGAGGAGGGACAGGTGGACAGGTAGGGGCAGGTTACTACCATGACGTCACCACAGCCCACACCTGGGACATACCTGAATACACTACATGTCTGCAAACTGTCTCACTGATCTTCAGATATTACAGATTTATCCACAGAGATCATGTGACTCAGGTAGCAGGTTTGTACCTGTGTGTGGTCTCATCTGTCCCCTCTTGTTCCTGGACAATGTGATCAGGTTCAATATAAATTAATCGTGAAAGTGGGCATGGTTTATACCGGATGTTGTTATACATAGTTACCCTGCTTCATTTTGTGCATTACATTGTTTTCTACTGACATTCATACATGTACCTGAATTAATCTAATAATAAAATGTATTTGAACCCCACCTTCAAGAAAAAACTAAACTGAGTCTAAATAAAAGCTGTGTGTCTGTTGGAATCAGTGGAAACAGGAGGTTAGTGGAAGAACTACTGAGTCTTTCTCTAAAAACTGGAAGTTGTAAATAAAGTTGTTCTGTTTATGACACTAACTAGAAAACTCAAATAACAGCCCATAATAGCTCTATTATTGCATCATTAAAAACAGACGAAGCAGTCAGAGGATGTCCAGATTGAAATGAAGTTTGTTTGAAAAGTTTATTTTACAAAATGAGAAAGTTATTGACAAAAACCTGAAAAGCTCTGTTGTTCAATTAGCAGCACTTTAGAGACAGTCCCTAACTTCAGTGTCAGACAGACAGCTGATCCTGACACCTGATCCTGATTCTGACACCTGATCCTGATCCTGATCCTGACACCTGATCCTGATCCTAACATCACTGTAAAGAGTGAATCCAGCTGATTGTAAAAAGGTGTGTTTGATGTCGGTTCAGGTGACGTCAGAGGGCAGGACTACTAGAGAGAGAGGGGGCGGGAAGCTGGGATAAGCCCCCCCCTCTGTGGAGGTGGGAGCGGCTCTCGCTGATAAAAACCTCCTTGCATCAGTTATTTGTGTCACTTTGATTGGTGAGACTGTGGCGGCATCATGGACGGACTACAGGTGAGTGCTGGCAGGTGACTGACTGTTTCCTCTCACTGTCTGGGGGGGGGTTAGGGTTAGCTTGGCATCTGTGGTGGTTCTGAGTTTGAGGTCTCTGGAGTCTTCCTGTTAATCTAGTCCTGGTCTGAGGTGGTCCCTGAACCTACCACGTTATTCGTTTATGGGTTTATAAAAAGTGAAAGACATCCGAACGCAACACGTGCTCTGGTGTGTTTTGTTGCAGACAGGTGTGGAGGGGAGGGGCTTCCTCAGGTCACTGCAGTGTTTGGGTGGAATGCTGTTGCTAGGAGACAGAATGAAAATAGAGCTTGTTTACAGTTTTAGACTAACGGGGACCAGAACTCTGGTCAGCTGAGACGTAAAGACACATTTAAAGAAGAAGAAGAAGAAGAAGCAGGTGTTCAGGTATTCAGTCTCTGTTTTGTTCCAGGTGAGCATAGCATGTCTGCTGCTGAAGATGACCTTTGACCCCAGCACTGCACAACACCTGCCGAAGCCCAGCGGCTGTCCAACGTGTCCAGAAGGTAACTGAGCAAATCACAGTCCAGAAAATAAAATGAGACATAAAACAGATGTTTGTCTCTGACTTCCTGTTTCTAATCTGCAGGTTACTTTGTGATGAAGAACTGTTCTGTAAATAATGTGAAGAGTGAAGGAGTCCAGTGTAAACGGTGCACTGACTGCTCAGGTAAACACACCTACACCATAACAAGACAACACTTCTACACCTGGGGCCTGTTCCAGAGAGCAGGTTTCATCATTGGAGCTCTGATACTGTGATCACCATGGCAACAGATAGATGAAGAGCAGAGCAGCAGCAGTGAGAGAGTCTGAATCAGTTAACGCTCAGTCATCATCTTTATCGTCTACCAGTGCTGGAGTTCATTTTCAGACAGGGGACACAGTGGTGATCAAACAGATGAGACACAGTTTACTGATGGACCTTAACCCTTTCATGCATGAATTATGACAGCCTCAGTCAGGATTTTGACGAAGTGTTTTTATTTCTCTTTAGGCATGAAAAAAAAATTTTAACTTAATTTTTTTCAAATGTTCATTTCACACAAAGTTCTTCACATGCATGGACAGCATGCGTTTGAGTTTTCAACTGAAGAAATATGTATTTAACACACCAATGAATAAAATGGAAATTTTAACAATTGTATTACTCCTTAGTTGTTACTTGATGTTACCAAATTTTATTTACTATTTATTATAAATTATAAATTTATTTAGGGTCTCCTACTATAGAAGGATTGGCAAGGTATTCCTGAGCTGCTCAGCGTTTCTGGCCTTCCGTTGGCCATCTTGGTTTTGAGACATTTGTGTTGCGCTTACAATGGCTGGCCAGTGGGTGGCAGTGTATGGGATGACGCACTAGCGTCCACTGTGGTGGTTGATGTGCAACTACACCATTAAAACCCATGCATATACAAGAAAACAGCTTTTGAATAGCTGTCCACTGTAGTGACCACTATGCGTGAAAGGGTTAAACATCTTGATCACATGTTCCTGCTTCTTATTGGAGTTTGATTTGTTTACTGTTTGAATGTGTATTTATTGGTAATAAACCCTCCAGTTTGATTGGAAATGGATTGATTGCTTTGTGTCCTGCAGCTGCTCTTCAGGACACACTAGCTCAATGTTTCACGTTCGCTGACTCGCTGTGTGGAAACAAGACCGTGACACCTTCTGAACCTCCAGGTAAACTCACCTGAGCGCAGCGAACTGTTCACTTCCTCCATGATGACAAATTAGATTCAAGACGTCTGAAGTTCTGATGTCTCCTCTCTTTTTGTTTTTGTCTCAAAACACTTCTCCTTCTTCTTCTTCCTCCTCTTCCTCTTCTTGTCTATAGTGTCTACTCCTGAAGTGTGGATCATCCTCACTGTGATGTAAGAATCAATCACCTTGATTTTTGTCTGTTTGGGTGAAAATTGTTTTCTAAACTCCAGAAGCTCCCAGTGGTTTTATGATTTTATGTTTTCATAATATGTAAATACAAAATCTGTTTGATAATAACATTTGGTCACATTTAGTCCAATACAGCTGCAGATCTCTGCTGTTACTTTACATTAAATTTTCTGGTTATGATCCCAGTCATTTAAAATAATGAATTATCTCCATTACAAACAAACGTTTTACATTCTCTACAACTAAACACTGAAACAACTTCCACCTGCCACAAACATCAAGAAAGATGATGTGTGCTCGCTGCTGCAGTTTGAAACAGTTGTTGTAGTTGAAGCGGAAGTCCAAATAGAAATACTGAAAGAAGTTGAAGTTGAAGTGAAAGTGCTAGGAGTTGAAATGTCAGTGGAGATCATATAAACTGAGCTGGAAGTGTCAGTTGACACACACAGAAATGATTGCCACTTCAAGTGTGGACTGAAGTGTAAACACTGAAAGCAGTTGAAGTGAAGAATTGAAAGGAGAAATGTCAGTTGACCTGGATGTGAGTCAGTTGAAGCAGACTTTACTTTAAGTCTCCCAGTTAGACCAATCATGTCTACCAGTTAGACCGACAGTCTGCAGGCAACCAGCTGAAACCTGATCTGGTCACTAATCTGTCTAGTTGTGTTTTAATGTTCGTGTGGTGTGTCAGTCACCTCTGCCATGATCCAGACTGAAGACTGTCTCTGATTGGCTGAACTGATGGAAAGACTGACGTGACTCAGTTCAAGATTTTCACCAAAACTCAAATCCTGTGAATAATAGAGTTGGATTTGAGTGATCAGCCAATCAGCTGTTGGCAAGTGATGTAAGGGGGCGGGGCCATAACACATTATTCTGTGATGAAACATTATTTCATTGTTTTTGTCTCTGCAGAGTTCTTTCTTTGATCCTGGTTCTGCTGCTTGGTTTGTTTCTCACCCTGCTGTCCTGCCAAAACCGCCAATGTAACAAACTTAAAGGTAACAAACCCCTCCCACCTGACAACAGACCACACCCACCTGACAACAAGCCCCTCCCATCTGACAACAGACCACTCCTACCTCACAAAAAGCCCCTCCCACCCTGTGACACACCTTGTTGTCTCCCCCGCAGGTCTGAATCCCCTGTGACTGAAGTGGATCTGATCAAATTAAATCGATGTTGCCGGCACAAACTGCTGCCGGAGGTAACTATCAGACCTGATCCAGCTCTCAAGAAAACCCCTGTGTGTGGCAGCAGGACTGTAGTTCAGGTGCTGTGCGGGTGCAGACCAGGCCTGGTGTAGCCCTGATTCAGTCCACGTGTAGTCCACTTTGAGTCCAGGCGTAGGCTAGGTGTAGCTCAGGTTTAATGCAGATTCAGTCCAGTTGTAGTCCAAGTGTAGTCCAGGTTGAGTTCAGATTTAGTCCAGGTGGATCCAGGTGTAGGTAAAGTTCAGTCCAGTACAGACGAGGTTCAGTGTAAGTTCAGTTCAGATGTAGTCCAGGTTTAGTTACAGTTTAGTCCAGCTTTAGTTGAAGGTAGTCTAGATGTAGTTGAGCATATACTAAATTCTTCCCCTGTCAGCCAATCAGATTTAAGAACAGCTCCTCACTTGTGTGTAACAGAAGAACATGCCATGACATCACTTCCTGTTAGTGCCAGAGGTTTTATTTCTGATTTTCAAATGTTTCTATTTTTCTTTGTTGGATGTGTTTTGAGACCACTTGACGTTCAGTAGTCTGACGAGGTCTGGATGAGACTAGATGTTCAGTAAGTGTGCAGACAGGATGTCTCACTCTGCAGGTGGACTCTGGTACTGCAGACGGTCTCAGTTTATTAGAATCCGCTGCAGTTTGAAGGGGGACAGAGAGAAAAACCAGACTGAACCTCACTGAGGATTTCCTAGTTTCACAGAGATTCTGGACTTGTGCCAGATTCTTACCACAGTCAGAACAGGTACTCTGGTCTACTCTGGTGTCCGGGTGCCGACACTGGGCCAGAGCTGACTCTCTCGAAACCAAAGGAGCCAGAGCTGCGCCACATTGAGTCCTCTGATCCAGGACCTGACAGTTCAGACCAGCAGAGAAACCTGATCCTACAGCGGTGTTCAGAAGCTGTTACAAAATATCTTGTTTTATTTAGAAAACCTTTAGGTGTGAAGCGTTGAGATCCTCTATGGTAGAGTAACATCTCACTCAGACAAATGTCCTCCTGCTGGAACATGTTGGAAACTTTTAACTGTTTAGTTTGTTTTGAAACAGTTTGAAGTGTTTAAGCGTGGTGACAATCTGAGTCCTGTATGGGTCAAACTCCAAAAACACTGGATCTTACATTTCCCATGATGCACCTGACTCCACCAGAGCCACAGAGGACATTATATTACAGGACTGAACCTTTAAACTTCAACTGTTTTCAGTTTACAGTTTGTTGTGTGCATCTCTGCGTGAGCTGTAACCATAGTAACATCAGCCGGCTGTAACCATGGTGACGCCAGTCAGCTGTTTTCTGGCACTCTGTGTTTCTGCATGTTGTTCCGTTATTGATGTTGTTTTATATTTTGATGTGAATGTTTGAGATGTGATATAGCTTCTTCTTCTTCTTCTTCTTCTTCTTCTCTGCTGGAATAAAAATGACTGGAAACAGAGGAAAACCTCTCTTTGTTGTTTGTTTTATGTCTGTTGGGTTCAGAAAGAGTTTGTTAAAACATATTTTTGCAGTTCATGTATTTTTAAATAATTCACAGTTTTAGATTCGTTTGATTGTCAGTTTCAAATAAATAAATAAATAAAGTTAGAATATGAAATCTAAAAGTGACCTGGTGCGTAAAGTTATCTCAGTATGGTGTTGGTGCTCGTATATATAAACATATTATATATATATATATATATATATATATATATATATTCAGGTTGTTAAAGGGTTAAACTGAGACAGGCGGGATCACACTCACCTTATCAGGTGTAACCATGGCAACGGACAGGAAGCAACACACACAGTAACACACAGTGTAACCATGGTGATTTTATGATCATACAGACTTTGATCACAAACATGTTTGACTTTATTGATACTTCAAGACGTCATTAAGCTCAGTTCCTGATTGAAACTCTAAAAGTTATTTTTAAAGTTAAAAAAATTTATGAATAAAAACAGATCTCTGATCAGTTTACTGTAACTGCACTGTTTAATATGAAGAGTCAATGCTTCACTGACATGAGCATTTATTATATTATGTTATTAGATTATTATTAGATTATTAGACTGTTATTTCAGTTTATAATTTTCTATAATTTTTTTCACAAACGAAAGAATAAAATTCAAACAAATACAGCAGACTGACCCTAACCCTGCATTTAAATCAATGAAATAACAGATAAATTACTAAATATACAAACAAGACAGAAAGAAAAAGGAGACAAAGGAAGCGAGCGTCTGGGTGGGGGGGTGAGTGACAGACAGGGTTAGGGTCCTGTGAGCTTTCTGAAGGGATACAGGGGTGTGCGTGTGTGTGTGTGTGTGTGTGTGAACGTTCCTTCAGATTCTAAGTCTAAGTCTGATTCACACTCCGGAGCAGAAGGTGGCGGTACAGCACTAATGAGCCGGTAAAACAAGAACAAGAGGAAGAAGAAGAGTAAGAAGAAGAAGACGACGAGGGAGGCACAGAGGGGGGTGCTCGTGTCTGAGGGAAGTTGTCGGGAAAGATTTGACTGAAGTTCATTTTTAAGTGACAAAGAAATATTGTTTGTTTGCTGCTGGAGAATCAGCGACACACCGACAGACAGACAGAGAGACAGACACACAGACAGACACAGAGAGAGAGAGAGAGAGAGAGACACACACACACACACACACACACACACACACAGGTTGAGAAAGAGAGACAGAAACAGACAGACGGAGAGAGAAGCCAAAGAGCGCGACCGCCGGCATGAAGATAGAGTTCGCCCCACTGAACGTCCCGCTGCAGAGGAGACTTCAGACTGCTGCGACGCTGCAGTGGGTCTTCTCCTTCCTGGCTTTAGGTAACACACACCTGTCTGTCCGATCACCTGTCTATCTGTCTCACACACATTTTCAGCGCCAATTTGAATCTGCAGTATTGACTACAGTGATCTTTAGACAAACTCTGAGAGGATCTGGATCAGGATCTGAAGGAAGCAGTGAAACACGCACAGAATCTAAATTCAAACCAGAACCTGATCCCAGACCAGTTGAATCTGAATATGTTTGAAGAGGAAGCTAACAGGGACTGAAGGGACAGAGGTCTTCATCATGGTGGAAATGTTCTTCATCAGTGACCTCATGTCTTCACAACATCAAAGACAATATGAATAAGTTGTCGATATAATGAACAAAATGAAGATTTGAACACATTTTCTAAACACGTCTTGATCTCAAAAACTTATTCTTCATATGTGACATTCTTCATATATTAAATCTTATATTTAATATCCCTTTATATTACATTATAATCATTCTATTTATATGTTATGTCACCATCTATTACATGACACATCATACAGACTCTGAATGTTGAGTGAAATGAGCTCGTTGGGGACAAAGTGTAAATTTCGGAGGATCAACTGATCAATACAGATATTGATCTTTTCCTTTGACTTGACTGTTGTCGGCTGGTTTGATGAACTCTTCTCTTCTTCTTAGAGCGGGTTGGGGGTTCGATCCTTGAGCAAGACACTGAACCTTAAGTCGCTCCAGGCCTGGTGTGTGAATGTGTGAGTGAATGGGTGAATGAGACTTAGCTGTAAAGCGCTTTGGGAACCGTGGAGGTTGAAAAGCGCTATATAAGTGAGATCATTTACCATTTACCATTTTACACCAGATCCATGCAGCGTAGCTAAGTTACAGGTAGCTGGCTAACCTTAGTTTAGCTCCCGTTACACACAGCTAGTTGTCCCCCGCTGCTAGTTATACACCTTTGATTTGTACCGTTACATCGTTTCATGTTGGCTAAACATGTTTGTTAGAATACATCAGTTAGCATCATGGCTAACGTTAGCTGCTGTCTGTCTGATCACATGTCTGTCTCTCAGCTCAGTACTGTCTGTCTGTCTGTCTGTCTGTCTGTCTGCCTGATCACCCATCTGCCTGTCTGATCACCCCTCTGTCTCTTGGCTCAGTGCTGTCTGTCTGATCACATGTCTGTCTCTCAGCTCAGTGCTGTCTGTCTGTCTGATCACCCGTCTGTCGGTCTGATCACCCGTCTGTCTCTCAGCTCAGTGTTGTCTGTCTCTCAGCTCAGGTCAGTGCTGTCTGTCTGTCTGTCTGTCTGTCTCTCGGCTCAGTGCTGTCTGTCTGATCACATGTCTTTCTCTCAGCTCAGTGCTGTCTGTCTGTCTGATCACCCGTCTGTCGGTCTGATCACCCATCTGTCTCTCAGCTCAGTGTTGTCTGTCTCTCAGCTCAGCTCAGTGCTGTCTGTCTGTCTGTCTGTCTCTCAGCTCAGTGCTGTCTGGCTGCCTTTGTCCTCCTGGCTCTCTCTGATTGGTGGATGGTGGCCCTCCTGTATGCTGGTTGGCTGTGGTTGGACTGGGACACGCCCACCAGCGGGGGTCGGAGGTCACAGTGGGTCAGGACCTGGAGCATCTGGGACTACTTCAGGGACTACTTCCCTCTAACGGTGAAGTCAGGTTTATTGATCTGATCAATCAGTACTGATATTGAAGAGATCAATACATGACCGATCAGGCTGATCATTAATTATTGATTTGTGTCTCCAGCTGGTTAAAACTGTCGATCTGGATCCAAAGAAAAACTACATTTTTGGATTTCATCCACATGGTGAGAAACACACCTGTCTGTCTGTACCTGTCTGTCTCTCAGGTGTGCTGGTAATGGTGTTGACCTGTCTGTCTGTTTGTACTTCTCTGTCTCTCAGGTGTGCTGGTAATGGTGTTGACCTGTCTGTCTGTCTGTCTGTCTGTCTGTCTGTCTGTACCTGTCTTTCTCTCAGGTGTGCTGGTAGCTGTGTAGACCTGTCTGTCTGTCTGTCTGTCTGTCTGTCTGTCTGTACCTGTCTGTCTCTCAGGTGTGCTGGTAGTGGTCTTGACTTGTCTGTCTGTACCTGTCTGTTTCTCAGGTGTGCTGGTAACGGTGTTGACCTGTCTGTCTGTCTGTCTGTCTGTCTGTCTCTCAGGTGTGCTGTTAGTGGTGTTGACCTGTCTGTCTGTCTGTCTGTCTGTCTGTACCTGTCTTTCTCTCAGGTGTGCTGGTAGCTGTGTAGACCTGTCTGTCTGTCTGTACCTGTCTGTTTCTCAGGTGTGCTGGTAACGGTGTTGACCTGCCTGTCTGTCTGTCTGTCTGTCTGTCTGTCTGTCTGTCTGTACCTGCCTGTCTCTCAGGTGTGCTGTTAGTGGTGTTGACCTGTCTGTCTGTACCTGTCTGTCTCTCAGGTGTGCTGGTACGGGTGCTAACCTGTCTCTCTGTCTGCTTGTACCTGCCTGTCTCTCAGGTGTGCTGGTAATGCTGTTGACCTGTCTGTCTGTACCTGTCTGTCTCTCAGGTGTGCTAGTTGCGGTGCTGACCTGTCTGTACCTGTCTGTCTCTCAGGTGTGCTGGTAACGGTGTTGACCTGTCTGTCTGTCTGTCTGTCTCTCAGGTGTGCTGGTAGCGGGGGGGTTTGGGAACTTCTGTACGGAGGCGACAGGTTTCACTCGTCTGTTTCCTGGACTGAAGTCTCACCTGCTGATGCTGCCGTTCTGGTTCAGGGTCCCACTCTTCAGAGACTACGTCATGTGTGGCGGTACACACCTGTCTGTCTACCTGTCTGTCTACCTGTCTGTCTAACAGAGACCTGACGAATGTCATCTTCGGTCATTTATTATAGAATCTGTGGTTTTGTTTTTGCTGGTTCATAGATATAGATAGTTGGTTTAGATTGTTATCAAATAGCAGATTCTCTAATAAAAGATGAAACTGAAACTCCTGAACCAGATTTTGGTCTGAAAGAGGTTTTGGATTCTGCTGCTCTCAGTCAGTCTGAGTTTCTCAATCAGCTGTTTGTACAGCTCTGAGTAAACACTGTGTGACAGGTCAGTGCAGGAGGAGGCAGAAAGCTGCTCTCTGATTGGCTGTCAGAGCAGGGTCACATGGGTTCATTTGTTCCAGATCAGCAGCGATCGATCCGTTTCATCATTAATTATTATTTATTATTTCAGGTTAAATGTGATGTGTGTGTGTGTGTGTGTGTGTATATGTACATGTAAATACACATGTATTCTTTTCATGATATGCAGACTTGGAGTAAAGTGTGTATTTTCTGTGTATTTCATATTGAAAATGTTACGTCCAGCCTGTCTATATTTACCTGTCTGGCTGTCACCCGTCTGTCTATCAGGCCTGGTGTCAAGCTGTACGTCCAGCCTGTCTATATTTACCTGTCTGGCTGTCACCTGTTTGTCTATCAGGCCTGGTGTCGCACTGTAAGTCCAGCCTTTTTATATAAACCTGTCTGTCTCTCACCCGTCTGTCTATCAGGCCTGCTGTCGAGCTGTAAGTCCAGCCTGTCTATATAAACCTGTCTGTCTCTCACCTGTTTGTCTATCAGGCCTGGTGTCGAGATGTAAGTCCAGCCTGTCTATGTAAACCTGTCTGTCTATCAGGCCTGGTGTTGCGCTGTAAGTCCAGCCTGTCTATGTAAACCTGTCTGTCTATCAGGCCTGGTGTTGCGCTGTAAGTCCAGCCTTTCTATATAAACCTGTCTGTCTGTCACCCGTCTGTCTATCAGGCCTGGTGTCGAGCTGTAAGTCCAGCCTGTCGTACCTGGTCAGTCGTCCTGAAGGTGGTAACGTTGCTGTCATCGCGGTGGGCGGAGCTCCAGAGGCTCTGGACGCTCGACCCGGAGCATTAACATTACAGGTAATTTTTTTTCATATATTCATATATTATTATTAAACAGAGTTGAGCTCGGTCACCTGATGGTAGTCTGTCATGCAATGCATTATTGGTGAAATGAGACACTTCACAGAAGAGAAGAAATGGCAGATGCAACAGCGAGACTTTTTAAATCTGCTGAAAAACGTCTGCTGGAGGAAAGCTGGAGAAACAGCTGATGGTTTTGGGGGGGTTCCTGGAGGCCAAGAGAGCAGAGTTAAGGGAGTACCTGGTGCCTGATGCGTCTCTACTGTCAGTGTCAGACAGTAACAGGTAACATCATTAATTACTGTAATACATTTGTAAAATAGTCTAATGACACCACAGTAACGTTAGGCCTCAGGCTTAGCCAGGGGGAGAGGTGCCGAACTGTCTTACCTAACTAAGTCAGTCTTAATATTTATCCAACAGACAGGCTTAATTTGACTAGTCTAACCTGACAATTTAAGACCAGTCTAAGGCGATGTGTTGCATCAGTAATTGATGAAATAAAGAAACAACTTTCCAAAGAGAAGCTTCTTCAATTCCCCTGTGACTCTCTGAGACTCTGCAGTGTGGAAACTGTCTGTTGCAGCAGCTGTTCAAAGGTCAAACTTTGCCTCGTTCTAACGTCAGTGTTTACCAAGGTACTTTCAAAATATCATAGAGTACTTGTTACTTTCATTTGAAAGTAAGTTATTTTACAGTATTACTGTCAGTACAGTAGGGTAATGCCTTACTGATGACAATACTTTTGCACAGAACATAACCTTCTCCGGAGCAGGTTATATTCCAGTTACTTACTATACTCCAGTTACTACAACTATATTGCCAAAAGTATTCACTCACCCATCCAAATAATTGAAATCAGGTGTTACAATCACTTCCATGGCCACAGGTGTATAAAATCATGCACCAAGGCATGCAGACTGTTTCTACAAACATTTGTGAAAGAATGGGTCGCTCTCAGGAGCTCAGTGAATTCCAGCGTGGTACTGTGATAGGATGCCACCTGTGCAACAAGTCCAGTCGTGAAATTTCCTCACTAAATATTCCACAGTCAACTGTCAGTGGTATTATAACAAAGTGGAAGCGGTTGGGAACGACAGCAACTCAGCCACGAAGTGGAAGGCCACGTAAAATGACGGAGCGGGGTCAGCGGATGCTGAGGCGCATAGTGCGCAGAGGTCGCCAACTTTCTGTAGAGTCAATTGCTACAGGCCTCCAAACTTCATGTGGCCTTCAGATTAGCTCAAGAACAGTGCGTAGAGAGCTTTATGGAATGGGTTTCCATGGCCGAGCAGCTGCATCCAAGCCACACATCACCAAGTGCAATGCAAAGCGTCGGATGCAGTGGTGTAAAGCACGCTGCCACTGGACTCTAGAGCAGTGGAGACGCGTTCTCTGGAGTGACGAATCACGCTTCACCGTCTGGCGATCTGATGGACGAGGCTGGGTTTGGCGGTTGCCAGGAGAACGTTACTTGTCTGACTGCATTGTGCCAAGTGTAAAGTTTGGTGGAGGGGGGATTATGGTGTGGGGTTGTTTTTCAGGAGCTGGGCTTGGCCCCTTAGTTCCAGTGAAAGGAACTCTGAATGCGTCAGCATACCAAGAGATTTTGGACAATTCCATGCTCCCAACTTTGTGGGAACAGTTTGGGGATGGCCCCTTCCTGTTCCAACATGACTGTGCACCAGTGCACAAAGCAAGGTCCATAAAGACATGGATGAGAGAGTTTGGTGTGGATGAACTTGACTGGCCTGCACAGAGTCCTGACCTCAACCCAACAGAACACCTTTGGGATGAATCAGAACGGAGACTGAGAGCCAGGCCTTCTCGTCCAACATCAGTGTGTGACCTCACAAATGCGCTTCTGGAAGAATGGTCAAAAAATCCCATAAACACACTCCTAAACCTTGTGGAAAGCCTTCCCAGAAGAGTTGAAGCTGTTATAGCTGCAAAGGGTGGACCGACGTCATATTAAACCCTATGGATTAAGAATGGGATGTCACTTAAATTCATATGCGAGTCAAGGCAATACTTTTGGCAATATAGTGTATCTTGATTGTCTACTTATGTCTCTATTGCAGTGTCCTGTACGCTGCTGGAACAATGCAAATTTCCCCGCTGAGGGATCAATAAAGGATTATCTTATTTTATTTTAGTTACCATGGTGATGTACCCAGGTAAGAAGTGAACCACAGGGTTAACCCTGAAGTTACCTCTCTAATCCTCAGGCCTCAGGTGTAACTGTTGTGTGGCTAACTGAACCAGCTGACAAAGCTAATGTTATCATGCTAATATCTGAGCTGTGAAGAGTAAAAGCGGTAAGATGGAGGACGGTCTACATATCTGACCTGAAACTTGATCAATTCTGTTTGATAATGACGTCAATCTGGAAGATTTTAAATTACATTTCACTAAAATAACACAACAGACCTCAAATTATGAAACATTATGCTGATAACTTTTAACTAAATGAGCAAATAGCGTCAGTTAGCTTAGCATAATCAGATACACTCCCTTCCAAAAGTATTGGAACAGTGAGGCCAATTCCTTTATTTTTGCTGTAGACTGAAAACACTTGGGTTTGACATCAAAAGATGAATATGAGACAAGAGATCAACATTTCAGCTTTTATTTCCAGCTATTTACATCTGGATCTGATACACAACTTAGAAGATAATACCTTTTGTTTGAACCAACCCATTTTTCATGGGAGTGTTGGAACATGTGATTGACAGTGGTGTTTTGTTGCCCTGGTGTGTCCTATCACATTGATTATTCAAACAATAAATAGCGCTGAATGTCTACGTTCAGTTTCAGATTTGGGTTTTACCTGTGCAGACGGCATTTATAGTTAGAGGTGTAACCAACATGAAAACCAGAGAGCTGTCTATGGGTGAAAAACAAGCAATTACGAAGCTGAGAGAAGATGGAAAATCAATCAGAGCCATTGCACAAACATTGGCCATAGCCAGTACAACCATTTGGAATGTCCTGAAGAAGAAAGAAACCACTGTTGTACTAAGTAACAGACGTCGAACGGTTAGACCAAGAAAAACAGAAGCAGTTGACGACAGAAACATTGTGAGAGCTGTAAAGAAAGACCCAAAAACAACTGTTAGTGACATCAGCAATGACCTCCAAAGGGCAGGAGTGAAGGTATCACAATCTACTGAAAGACTTCATGAACAAAAGTACAGAGGCTACACCAGCAGATGCAAACCACTCATTAACAAGAAGAATAGGAAGGCCAGGCTGGAATTTGCCAAAAAGTACAGAGACGAGCCTCAAACATTCTGGGACAAAGTTTTATGGACTGATGAGACAAAGATGAACCTTTACCAAAGTGATGGAAAGGCTAAAGTTTGGCGAAAGAAAGGATCTGCTCATGATCCCAAACATACAAACTCATCTGTGAAACACAGTGCGTGCATGGCTTCTTCTGGGATGGGCTCATTAGTCTTCATAGATGATGTAACACTTGTGTGCAAGACTTTGGCCATGTTCGTCAGGTTGACTGCAGAGGGGAAGAAACTGTTTTTGTGGCGGGAGGTTTTGGTCCTGATGGACCGCAGCCTTCTGCCAGAGGGGAGGGGGTCAAACAGATAGTGTCCGGGGTGGGAGGGGTCGGCAGCGATCTTCCCTGCTCTCCTCAGGGTCCTTGAGGAGTACAGGTCCTGAAGAGACGGGAGGTTGCAGCCGATCACCCTCTCTGCAGAGCGGATGATACGCTGCAGTCTGCGTCTGTCCTTGGTGGAGGCAGCAGCGTACCAGACGGTGATGGAGGAGGTGAGGATGGACTCTATGATGGCAGTGTAGAAGTGAACCAGCATTGTTTGTGGCAGGTTAAACTTCCTCAGCTGCCTCAGGAAGTACATCCTCTGTTGGGCTTTCTTGATGAGGGAGCTGATGTTCAGCTCCCACTGGACGTCCTGGCTGATGATGGAGCCCAGGAAACGGAAGGACTCCACAGTGTCCACTGGAGAGTCACACAGGGTGATGGGGGCGGGTGGGGCTGCGCTCTTCCTAAAGTCAACAACCATCTCCACTGTCTTTGAAGCGTTAAGCTCCAGGTTGTTGCTGTGCACCAGGTCACCAGATGGTCAATCTCCCACCTGTAGGCAGACTCATCCTCTCCAGAGATGAGTCCGATGAGGGTGGTGTCATCCGCGAACTTCAGGAGCTTGACGGACTGGTGACTGGAGGTGCAGGTGTTGGTGTAGAGGGAGAAGAGTAGAGGAGAAAGAACGCAGCCTTGAGGGGAGCCGGTGCTGATCATCCGCGAGTCTGAGACGTGTTTCCCCAGCTTCACATGCTGCTTCCTGTCAGACAAGAAATCTGTGATCCACCTGCAGGTGGGGTCAGGAACGTTCAGCTGGGAGAGCTTGTCCTGAGGAAGAGCCGGGACGATCGTGTTGAAGGCAGAGCTGAAGTCCACGAACAGGATCCTGGCGTAGGATCCCGCGGAGTCCAGGTGCTGGAGGATGAGTGTAGGGTCAAGTTGATGGCGTCGTCTACAGACCTGTTGGCTCTGTAGGTGAACTGCAGGGGGTCCAGCAGAGGGTCAGTGATGTATTTGAGGTGGGACAAAACCAGGCGTTCAAATGATTTCATGACCACAGAGGTCAGGGCAACGGGTCTGTAGTCATTTAATCCTGTGGGCCCTGTTTTTTTGGGGACGGTGGTGATGGTGGAGGCCTTGAAGCAGGCTGACACGTGGCATGTCTCCAGTGAGGTGTTGAAGATGTCCGTGAACACCAGAGACAGCTGATCGGTGCAGCGCTTCAGGCAGGATGGGGAGATGGAGTCTGGTCCAGCAGCTGTCCAGCAACAGACAAAACAAGGCAAAACAATGCGCTCCAACAGACTGTCTGCGCCATCTTGAAATCAACTAAAATAAAATAAATGACAACAAGAGACACACAAAATAAACAAATAATAAT
Organism: Enoplosus armatus; assembly: GCF_043641665.1. Classification (NCBI taxonomy): domain Eukaryota; kingdom Metazoa; phylum Chordata; class Actinopteri; order Centrarchiformes; family Enoplosidae; genus Enoplosus; species Enoplosus armatus. Next base: position 159,573 of record NC_092202.1, on the reverse strand, counting down.
CATATAAAAAGACAGAAATATATATTTACAGAAAAAGAATTAGACATCAAGAATTAATTCTACATCATTCAGTCGTCAGGTTCGTCAGTCGATGGGTGGCATGGTGGTGCAGTGGTTAGCACTATTGCTTGGGTTCAAGCCCCAGCTCCCACCATATACATGTTGGTGTGTCCTGAACCCTTGCATGGCGGCCGAGACCGAGCTGTGAAGCCTTTGGGAACAGTGAAGGTTGAAAAGCTCTATATAAGTGTTTAAGTCCATTTACGATTTCCAGTGTGTTTATTTATGGGCAGTTCATCGCAGCTTGCTGGATGTTGCATGTGAAATTAATCAGAATCAGAATCAGAAATACTTTATTGATCCCCGGGGGGAAATTGTACAGAAGACAGGGGCATCTGTAACATATTGAAGAAGCACCACCTGCTGCCGAAACCCGGGATCGAACCAAGGACCTTTAGATCTTCAGTCTAAGGCTCTCCCAACTGAGCTATTTCGGCTAAAAGTCAGTAAGAAGCCTTAAAATAATATCACAGGAAAAAACTCAACAAAAAACTTAAATTTTTCTTTTTTACGTGGACTGAACAACTGTTTGTTTCTCCTCCCAGGTCCGAAACAGGAAGGGCTTCATCAAACTGGCTCTCAAACACGGGTGGGTGGAGCTTATGAAGGGGGCGGGCACAGATCGGTGGAGCTACAAACAGTACACTGACTGTGTGTGTGTGTGTGTGTGTGTGTGTGTGTGTGTGTGTGCAGAGCTCAGCTGGTTCCTGTCTTTTCTTTTGGAGAAAACGAGCTGTTTGATCAGATGGAGAATCCCACCGGCTCTCCTCTTAGGAAGCTGCAGGTCAGAGTTCACACTGTTTCAGGTTTGGTTTATTTATTTGCACAAACAATAATAAAACAAAGCATCTCATAATGCATTAAAGAAGTAATTTATCAGAGAGAGCAAACAGACAGTTTGTGATTGTGTTGTAGTCTGCTGGTTTTTATTTCACGGTGAAATGAACAGATTTAAATATTTGGTTTATAAATAAACGTAGAAGAACGCGAAAAATACATTCATATAGGAAACAGAATCAGATCAGATCAGATCAGAATCAGAATCAGAAACTGTTTACTGCCAAGTAACATACATTACAAGGAATTTGCTGTGGTCTGAAGGTGATATTGTTTTGATAACAAATAAGTAGAATATAAAAGCTAAAATAAGAATAAGAAAAAAAATAAAATAAGATAAGATAAATAACAAACAGTGCAGTGACCAGAATAAAGTAGAGTGTCCAGTAGGGGGTGGGTGCGTTAATGTAACGCAGTGGGGACAGGGGTGATGTACGTTAATATAACGTATAAATTGTGTTTGTGTTTGGGGGGGGTGTCAATGTAAGTTCGTCAGGTTGACTGCAGAGGGGAAGAAACTGTTTTTGTGGTGGGAGGTTTTGGTCCTGATGGACCACAGCCTCCTGCCAGAGGGGAGGGGGTCGAACAGATAGTGTCCAGGGTGGGAGGGGTTGGCAGCAATCTTCCCTGCTGCAGGGTCCTGGAGGAGTACAGGTCCTGAAGAGATGGGAGGTTGCAGCCAATCACCCTCTCTGCAGAGCGGATGATACGCTGCAGTCTGCGTCTGTCCTTGGTGGAGGCAGCAGCGTACCAGACGGTGATGGAGGAGGTGAGGATGGACTCTATGATGGCGGTGTGGAAGTGAACCAGCATTTTTTGTGGCAGGTTAAACTTCCTCAGCTGCCTCAGGAAGTACATCCTCTGTTGGGCTTTCTTGATGAGGGAGCTGATGTTCAGCTGACGGAGCCCAGGAAACGGAAGGACTCCACAGTGTCCACTGGAGAGTCACACAGGGTGATGGGGGCGGGTGGGGCTGTGCTCTTCCTAAAGTCAACAACCATCTCCACTGTCTTTGAAGCGTTAAGCTCCAGGTTGTTGCTGTTGCACCAGGTCACCAGGTGGTCAATCTCCCACCTGTAGGCAGACTCATCCTCTCCAGAGATGAGTCCGATGAGGGTGGTGTCGTCCGCGAACTTCAGGAGCTTGACAGACTGGTGACTGGAGGTGCAGCTGTTGGTGTACAGGGAGAAGAGTAGAGGAGAAAGAACGCAGCCTTGAGGGGAGCCGGTGCTGATCGTCCGCGAGTCTGAGACGTGTTTCCCCAGCTTCACGTGCTGCTTCCTGTCAGACAAGAAATCTGTGATCCACCTGCAGGTGGGGTCAGGCACGTTGAGCTGGGAGAGCTTGTCCTGAAGAAGAGCCGGGACGATCGTGTTGAAGGCAGAGCTGAAGTCCACAAACAGGATCCTGGCATAGGATCCTGCGGAGTCCAGGTGCTGGAGGATGAAGTGTAGAGCCAGGTTGACGGTGTCGTCTACAGACCTGTTGGCTCTGTAGGCGAACTGCAGGGGGTCCAGCAGAGAGTCTGTGATGGATTTGAGGTGGGACAGGACCAGGCGTTCAAATGATTTCATGACCACAGAGGTCAGGGCGACGGGTCTGTAGTCATTTAATCCTGTGGGCCCTGTTTTTTTGGGGACGGGGATGATGGTGGAGGCCTTGAAGCAGGCTGGCATGTGGCATGTCTCCAGTGAGGTGTTGAAGATGTCCGTGAACACCGGAGACAGCTGATTGGCGCAGCGCTTCAGGCAGGATGGGGAGATGGAGTCTGGTCCAGCAGCTTTACGCGGGTTTTGTCTCTTGAAGAGTCTGTTCACATCTCAGAATGAACATTGAAATCACAGACGAGCTGAGAGTTCGATCCGAATACTAAATATATCAGGTCTTTTAGTAAAGGGTCCCAGTAAGTGGTAAACTCAACTGAAGTAAAGAGTTAACAAACATTTGCGATGAACCAAATTGATTTTATTGATGATACCAATTGATTTTGTTCTCTTACTGCAAACTAAATGAATATGATTTTTCCAACTTTTTCATAAAATAAAACTTGATTTTAATAAAGTTTGTTCAGTTTGAACCATTTAAACTGGACAATGTTTGTGAAAGAAACAAGATGGTGTCATCAGGAAAAAGCAACAGAAACATTAATGAAGATAGAAATGAACAATACTTGGTTTACTACTAATTACTACTAATTTCTACCTGTAAATACTCAACTTTTTCAATTTCAAAAATGTACCTTTATATTTTTACATGTTTGTTGTCTGTTGGATTATATATTAAATCACCATCAGACCACGGCAGATTCCTTGTAATGTATGTTACTTGGCTGTAAATAGTTTCTGATTCTGATTCTGATTTAGTAAATAAATAAAATAAATAAGTCCTGACTACACTGTGAACAGGGAGAGGGATCAGACCCAAACAACCAGCCAGTACAGGCACTTCCCAACCACCTGGCAACCTAAAACCACCATGTCACATCCTCAGAACAACTTAGCAACCACTTAATAATGCCCTAACAACAACTTAGCAACCACTATCCTACAATGTAGGAAACAACTTAGCAACCCTATAGCAACACCCTAACAACCACTTAGAACACTGTGTAACATCTTAGCAACTGATTAGCAATCATGTAATTCTATTGTAGCCTCCACCTGCAACATCTTAGAAGCCACTTAGGAACAACATAGTACCCTAGCAACCACTTAGCAACCACTGAGCATCACCAATGACATCCTAGAAACAACGTAGCAACCACATAATAGTGACCTAGGAACAAAGCAGAATCGCCACTTGAAATCACAAGTAAACACAAACTTTAAGCTAAGGTGAAAGTTCGTATGTTGTCTTTTGTCCACAGAACCGACTGCAGAGCATCATGGGAGTAGCGATGCCTCTGTTTCATGCCAGAGGAGTTTTCCAGTACAGCTTTGGACTAATGCCCTACAGGAAGCCCATCCACACCGTCGGTATGACATACACGTAATCTGACGTTAACCTAACACGTTAATCTAACGTTAAACCAGAGTCAGAGATGATGGGTATCAGTTTCCATACTGTGTGTTTAAGGAGATGTTGTGGTCGTAGCAGCACTTAGCATCGAGACTGTTTGTTGTATATATTCTGTTTTGCTGTTCCTCCATGTCACTGACCCCCCCCCCCCCCCTCCTGCTTTCAGTGGGGAAGCCGATCTCGGTAGTCCAGACTCCAAGTCCCAGCAGTGAGGACATCGAGTGTCTTCATAAACTTTACCTGCAGAGTCTGACTGAACTGTTCGAGCAGCACAAACACACCTATGGCCTCAACGACCACCAGCATCTGACCTACATATGACAGAAATCTGACCTTTATATAAACACATAACCTACATATGACAGAAATCTGACCTTTATATAAACACATGACCTACATATGACCTTCAGCTGTCCCTGAGCTGTTCCAGCTGTGGATGTTAAACTGTTAAACTGCTAGCAGAGTTCATTCATTTGAATGGAAAACGTTATTACTGTTAGCAGAGCACCTTGGTTTGACTGAAGAACGCTAACATTTCTAGCATCTCCTATTGATGTAAATGGAGCATGCTTACATTGCTAACACTGCGAGCAGAGCGTATTGGTTTAAAGTGGGAATGTTAACATTTCAAGTAGAACACATTAATTTCACTAAAGAATGCTAACATTGCCATTGGTTTATATGGAGCTCATGGGTTTTAGGTGATACTAACAGTGTTAATAGGAACCATTGGATGTATAGTGGATGCTAACACTGCTAGTAGATGCTAACACTGTTAGCAGCACCCATAGACTTTACTGAAGAATGTTAACATTGTGTTCAAAGCTGAATGTTTTCAGTGAAGAATGCTAACAGTGTTTGCCCATAGATTTAAATGGGGTATGCTAACAGAGTTTTCACGGTGCGTTTAAGAGTGATGTAAAGATGATTCTGTGTCATAAAGTGACATCACATGATGATTTAACAGATGATTGACAGGTGGGCGATACAGAGGTCTGGTGTGACATCACAGTGACATTAAAAGATCCAGAGGAGATGATGCAGTTCAGATCCAACAACACTGAGATCAGACAGTTTGAGATGATGGAAATTAATGAATAATAAATAAAAGAAGTTGAAGTCCTGCAGATTCCTGAGTATTTAGTATTTAGATGAATGAGTTTTCAGGGTGGAGGCTCTGATGCAGATTGCTGTAACAGGCAGTTGTTGTTAGCTGCAGTGAAGCTAAGCGACCACAAGAGGACGCCAGACTGAAACACTCCAACAAAGAGACACAATAACAGTTTCTTCTGTTGAACTTTTAGACTTAGACTTAGACTTTATTTATCCCACAGCGGGGAAATTTACAAGTCACAGCAGCAAAGACAGAAAGGTGCAGAAACACACAGCAGACAAGCACTGTGTCAATAAAAAAACAAAAGTATTAAAAAAACAACAACAATATACATATAATAAATACAGATATAACAAATATGGGGAACAAAAATAGATATATACACGGGGAATATAAATATGTACAAATGTGCAGATTTATGTACAGAATTATGCAGTGCTGTTAAACAGTCTTAAAGCCGTAGGAATGAACGACCTGCGGTAGCGCTCCTTCTTACACCGTAGCTGTAACAGTCTGCTGCTGAAGGAGCTGCTCAGGGCCCCCACAGTCTCGTGCAGGGGGTGAGAGGTGTTGTCCATGATGGATGTCAGCTTGGCTAACATCTTCCTCTCCCCCACCTCCTCAATGGAGTCCAGCGGCAGTCCAGAACAGTGCCGGCTCGCCTAATCAGTCTGTTGAGCCTCCTCCTGTCCCTGTCCGTGCTGCCCCCCACCCCCCCAGCAAACCACAGCATAGAAGATAGCCGAAGCTACCACAGTGTCATAAAAAGTCCGGGTTACTGATGTAGGAGTGATGACAAACACATTCATTTTGTAATGAATTTACTCTCCAACATGTTCTCTATGATGAGACAGACACGATTAATATAGAAGTTGATATTAATGTTAATATATTAATCTAACACTGATTTGGTGAAAGCCACAACTCTTTAATAAAACTTTATTAACATGACGAGTAAATGACAACATCAGTGTCACGTGACAGAGGAATAAAATAAACGAGTGACACCTCCCCCCTCTCTGTCTTCACAGCGCAGGCGCCTTCTGGTCGCGCGCGCGCTTCACTCACTCTCGCCTCGTTCACGCGCACGTCCCGTCTCTTCAACTCTAAACCTCAGTTACTCCAGAGACTAGAGAGAGATGGATGATCCGGATCAGACCTCAGAGACCCGGACATGATGATGATGATGATGATGATGTGTACTGGTCGTTTATTGGCTGCTGTGTAGAAACACGCGCGCTGTTTACATAGAGAGAGAAGAGGAGTTTGTTTTTGTTTAGAGAAGAAGAAACTTTGGATGTTTGAGGGACTAAAAGAAGAAGAAGAAAATCAGTTGAAGAAGAAGTCGGAGGAGTTCCTGTTGAAACTTTTTCCTCTGTGCGCGCTCCCGCCGCCCGCGGCTGTCCTAAAGCTACGACGCGCATGCGCTCTCCACAGCTGTTTATTTTTTTCTCTTCCTGTGTATAATGGACCGATTGTGTCACCAGACCTGGTGGTGACGTCACCGGAGAGAGAGCGACAGGACCGGAGGAAGGGAGGCGCGCGGCGGCCGATCCAGATCAGGACCAGGAGTGGCGGGAGTGCGCATGAACGTAAGTGTTTGTTTACAACGATGACGTCAGAGGGTTTGATTTACTGTCTGTTGTTGTTTTATAAAGTTTGTTGTTTGTCTTTAACTTCTCCTTCAAATAAGTGACTTCATTTATTTGTTTCAGAGTATTTTAGTTTATACTTTGTTCTTTATACAACTTTGAGGCTCCTGGCAGGAATAAAGTACAACATAGATTACATGAATAGAAAATAAAACAGAGATAGCTGGTTTAAATAATACTTCCCTATTTCCTGGTTATTAATTATTCAAAATGTGATATTCATCATTAATCTTTAAAACACTATTTAGATCAGCGGTTGCCAACCTGTGGGTCAGGACCCCTTCAAGGGTTACGAGATAAATCTGAGATTTTAATGTGAATCACTGTGTAATTTACTACTCTGTAGTAATGAATAAATAGATAATAATAATAGTTAATAATGCCGAAGAGTGGACTGAAGAGGGGCTGATTTAGATCATCATAATTCCAGAAAATATAATTTAACAGGCGAACGCCAGCTTTACAGACTTCGTTATTGAGAAACATTTATCATTTATATTAACAGAGTTTTGTTTTGGGAATTTGGAATCATGACGTCAGTATTTATAAAATCTTGTCTGCGTGTGTTGAGCTGGTTTAATATGTGTAACCTGGTTTATGGGGACCAGGACATAACAAGCAGTATAAAGACTTCTGACTCACTGGAACAGTACACACTGAAGTACAAATTTGCAGTTTTTAACAAAGCTTCAGAAATTAGTAATGTCCAAAAGAATGAATAAAAACTCTGTATAGCAGTTCCCTAAACTTTACCAACAAAAGACAAAAAGACTGATGTCTTGTGGAGCGTTGTGGTGGCCGTTCCACATCTCTGTCTCTGTCATCTCTCTACTTTCTGTTTTCTGATGAAGACATAAAATACACAACAGATCATTTTAAATTAATTACAGGCGTCTGACTTAAATCTTCTCACTGAAAAACCTGCTAGTACTCTAAACACAGTTCTCAGTATTTCACAGTTAAATTATATATCAACATTGATAAATGCGCAGAATTAGCACACAAACACATAAGTGATTGTAAAAGTCTGTGCAAAGCTCTCTAGAAAGGAAGGAAGAAGTGAAGGTTTCTGTCAGCTGTGATTTAAACCTGGAAGTACTGCCATCATCTGGCCAATCAGCATGCAGACATTTCATCAAACGGTCCAATCAAAGCACCTGCAGCTCATTTGGCTCTCACACACATGAACACACACACGGCGGCATGACATATGTGAAAAATGAAAATTTGTGAAGGGACTGCAGCTGTAAGATGAACGTGGTGAAGTAAAAAATACTTTAATCTGACGTGTAGAGAAGTAGAATATCACCAACATGGAAATACTGAAAGTACAAATACTGCAAGTATAAGTAGGTGTAAAGTACCAAGCAGTAAATGTACAGACCGACTGAGATTGTGGTTTCAACAATTGAGATCCTGCAGAACCTGAACTGAACACACACGCACACACACACGCACACACGTTAATCCAGGTTGTGCAACAGGCAGCAGCCTGAAGCAACCAGCGACAGAACAGAGTGAAAGGAAACAGGAAACACAGACGTTAGAGACAAAAGCTGCGGGGCGAGAGACACTGACCATAACAAGAGGAGAGAGAGAGGATGTGTGGTGAGACAGAGTTTAACTTTAATTTACCCTGCATTAACTTCAGCTGTAACTCTGCAGACAGACTACAGTCTCGGTCTCTACTGTTTTCGTTATTATACATTATGGGGACATAAACCTGATTCCACACAGACACTGTGAGGACTCATCTGTTTGGGGACAGCAGTAGGAAAACCTTTAGTGTCAGGGTTTAGACCTGGTTTCAGGTTGAGGCCAGGAGGCAAGTTAGTGTTTGACGTATGTCGTGGTTACAGCAGAAAGACTTTCTTTTCTTTTCATCCTTTTATTAAAGTTACTAGTAAGCGTTTACTGTTTGGAAAGTTCACTTAAATTGTGATATGAAAACAATGATTTTTCCACTTCTGTTAAGTGTAAAGTGCTTCCGCTTCAACTACTTTCATGCTTTACTCTTCAAACAGTAAAGTGGTTACGTGTCAACTAACATTTCAACACTGCATCAGCACTTTCACTTCAACTTCACTCAGTGCTTACACTTTTAAAATGAAACTTATTTTCCACTTCAACTAACTCTGTTTTTCAACTTTTTCAACGATTTCAATTGCAAATTTTCAAGTTAATGAAACGTCCCCGTAATTCACATTAACATTTTTTTCTTTGTGTGTTTTTCAGTGAGTCTGTAGTATGTGTGTGTGTGTGTGAGTGTGAGGATGAGCGGTGGTAAAAAGAGGAGTGGCTTCCAGATCACCAGTGTGACCTCAGACTTTAATCAAACTCCAGTTGGCCAATCCAGTGTGGTCCTGACTTCCTCCTCCAGCCCTCATGGAAGCTCCTCCCAGCCGACCACGCCCTCTCTGAAGAGGAAATACATCTCCCATGATGCTTCAGGGCATGGGGCAGGGTCTTCCTCCAGGTTCAGGGTGGTGAGGCTGGCGGTGGGCGGGGCCGGCAGTGGTGGCCGGGGTGAGCCGTATCACCGTGGGCGATGGACGTGCATGGACTTTATGGAGCGACAGGAAGGGGCGGGGTTCAAGCGGGTGATGGACACCATGAGACATGCCCACTCGCTGGAGTCCCTGGAGATGATTGACCGGGATACAGACAGAGGTGGGGTCCACTCCCAGGACACTGCCTTCTTGCTGGCTCAGCCAATCAGAGGCAGGGAGGGGACGAGACAAGTGCACCGCAGCAGGACGCCCTCCCCGACACAACAAGATACAATCAATATCCAGCTCCTGGACCGCAAGGATCCAAGGGGAATACAGGGTTTTGACTCCACTCCTCCACCTCCTTCACCACGCTCGCGAAACGTCCCTCCTCCTCTACGATTGGACGTTGATGCCGCAGGACGGGTACAAACTCACAAACACATTTCTATTGGAAGAACTGAAGTCATACAACTATGAGATTATAAATGTCTTCATACCCACTCAACTATCTCTCTGTCTGTCAGACTGTCCTCAGGCTGTCTCACTCTCAGCCCAGCTCCCCTCCTGCTGGACCATGCTATCCCACTCTGACCCCCATTCAGACTCCAGCAGCCTTTACTCTTGACCAAACCATCTTCAACCTGCCGGGGGACGCCAGGTAGGTTTCTGTTTTATTTTGTATTTATTTATGTACCTGTTTGTTTGGCTTGTTTTCATATTTGTTGATGTACAGGACAGAATCATCTGCATACAGCTGTAGACGGATAAAGAGACATGGACAGACAGCTGGGGGAGTTCCTATTCATTAATAAAACAGAGGAGCCCTAATCCTAAAAATACATGTTCATTTACTACTAATAATACCACTATATTGCTATTTGCTAGTACTACTGCTAATACTTTTCTACCTTTGCCATTTACTGTAAATACCGCAACACTACGGACACTGAAGCTGCTGCTGATATCACTACTTTTGTTAGTTACTACCAGAGCTAATAAAAGTGTGTACAGATTTACTGTTACTACCATCTGCTGTGACTTCTACTACTACTGGTCATTAAGCTAATGCTACTAGTGCTACAAATGCAGATAATGTTAGTATAAATACTAATACTAATAATACTGCTGTTTGATGAGAATGACAGCTACTGCTACTATGTCTTCTGATTCTGTCTATTAGTAATACTGGAGCTAATAATTATGATATTACTGTTAATATACACTTATGTGTGAAGCTCAAACACATTGTTTCTATGGGTCACTATGGGTCCTGACCCAAAGTGGGTTGCTGATCACGACTTTTATTGTTTCTTTTAATACTTTTTAAAAATATAATTGTATATCCCCTCCTTGGCCTGCAGTCTTTATGTTAATCTGGCATCATTCAGTTCACACTTGTTAGTAAGTCTTGACAATCAATTCATTCTAATGAAATCGCAGCGATCAGAGGATTCGAGTGAGGAGGCGAAATTAACCCATGTAGAGCTCAACTTTGGTGAACTTGTGACACTTTTCACCGTTGACCAATAGCAAACCGTCCTGCCAGAGCTGACCTCTGAGTGGACTCCAAAACAGAGGAAATTAGCGTAGCTTATTAGCTGTGTGTCACCATCCAGTTTTTTCGAAGCTCCTCTGTCAGAGTATAATCTGCTCCACAACAGAGAACTGGTTCACACACAGAGACAGGAGGACATCACACTGATACAGCTGTTAATACACTTAGTGTCCCATTAGTGACTGAGCTAAGCTGACAAGCTCCTTTCTTTGTTGTATTTGGCTGAACAACATGACAACAAGTCAACAAAAGCAAACAGTGAGTGACTGTTTAACGAGAACAGGACCAAGAATGGTGAATACAGTACAAACATAAAGTCTATGAAACAAGCGTCCAGTGTGCTTTTCTATCAGAATCAGAATCAGAAATACTTTATTGATCCCCGGGGGGAAATTGTACAGTACCGGTGCTCCCATTCAAGAGTAGAAAGTAGCATAATTTAGAACTAAAAGTTTGTACAAAATATAAAAATAAGAAGTAGAAAATACAAAATATACACATTTACAGTATTTAAGTGAAATGAGGTGAAATGAAAAATGAAATGAAAATACAAAATATACACATTTACAGTATTTAAGTGAAATGAGGTAAAAATATATACAATAACAATGTATATGTATGTATGTGTTGCACTAAAGTGTGTGACTATACATGTATTGCACTTAAACATTTTGAATAAATAGTGAGGTGGTGTATGAACAGGTGAGGTAGATACAGATACAGATTTCCAGTCTCTTCCTGAGTGTCTGACACTCAGAGGGAGGAGTTAAACAGTCTGATGGCCACAGGCAGGAATGATTTCCTGTGTCGCTCTGTTGTACATTTGGGAGGAATGAGTCTCCCACTGAAGCTGCTCTTGTGTCCGACCAGTACGTCATGGAGAGGATGTGAAACATTGTCCAAGATGCCCCGCAGCTTAGACGGCATCCTCCTCTCTGACACCACCGTCAGAGAGTCCAGCTCCACCCCCACAACGTCACTGGCCTTGCGGATCAGTTTGTTTAGTCTGTTGGAGTCCGCCACCCTCAGCCTGCTGCCCCAGCATGCAACAGCATAGAGGATAGCACTGGCCACCACAGACTCATAAAACATCCTCAGCATAGTCCGGCAGATGTTGAAGGACCTCAGCCGCCTCAGAAAGTAGAGACGGCTCTGGCCCTTCCTGTAGAGAGCATTAGTGTTCTTTACCCAGTCCAGTTTATTGTCTATGTGAACTCCCAGATACTTGTAATCCTCTACAATGTCCACACTGGCCCCCTGGATGGAAACAGGGGTCATCGGCGCCTTGGTCCTCCTCAGATCAACCGTCAGTTCCTTTGTCTTTGTCACGTTGAGCTGCAGATGGTTCTGCTCGCACCATGTGACAAAGTTCTCCACAGCAGCCCTGTACTCCTCTTCATCACCCTTACTGATACATCCAACTATTGCTGAGTCGTCAGAAAACTTCTGAAGATGGCAGGTCTCAGTGCAGTAGCTGAAGTCCGTGATGTAGATGGTGAAGAGGAAGGGAGAGAGGACAGTCCCCTGCGGGGCCCCGGTGTTGCTGACCACTCTGTCTGACACACAGTGTTGTAAGCGCACATACTGTGGTCTGCCAGTCAGGTAGTTGACAATCCAGGACATGAGGGGGGCATCCACCTGCATCTCCGTCAGCTTCTCAGCCAGTAGAGCCGGACGGATGGTGTTGAACGCACTGGAGAAGTCAAAGAACATGACTCTCACAGTGCTCGCCGGCTTGTCCAGGTGGGCGAAGACGCGGTTGAGCAGGTAGATGATGGCATCCTCCACTCCAAGTCGGGGCTGATAGGCGAACTGAAGGGGGTCCAAGTGTGTCTTGACCAAGGGCCGGAGCTGCTCTAGGACGAGTCTCTCCAGGGTCTTCATGATGTGGGAGGTCAGTGCCACGGGTCTGCAGTCCTTGGAGCCACTGGGTCGCGGCGTCTTTGGAACAGGAACGAGGCAGGACGTCTTCCACAGCACGGGGACCCTCTGAAGACTCAGGCTCATGTTGAAGACGTGGTGAAGTACTCCACATAGCTGGGGGGCACAGGCTTTAAGCACCCTGGGGCTGACACCATCGGGGCCTGCAGCCTTGCTGGAGTGGAGTCTCCTCAGCTGTCTTCTAACATGGTCGGCAGTGAAGCACATTGTAGAGGTGACCGGTGGGGGAGGGGTGGGTTCATCAGGTTGAAGAGTGCCGTCAGCCTGGGGACTGGGGAACGAGGTGTGAGGAAAGCTCTCACAGGGGGATGGGGGGCTGTGAGGAGCAGGAGGGGGAGGGGGGAGTGGAATAGGTGAAGGTTGGAGGCAGACAGCGGAAGAATCATGGGGGGGTTGAGCAGGGCCCACAGAGTCAAATCTGTTGAAAAACAGATTCAGTTTGTTGGCCCGGTCCACACTGCCTTCAGCTCCTCTGTTGTTGGTCGGCCTGTAACCCGTGATGGTCCTCATTCCACTCCAGACCTCTCTGGTGTTGTTCTTCCTCCTGTACTTCTCCTTGGCCTCCCTGATCTTTACCTTCAGTTCCCCCTGGATCGTTCTCACCTCGTCTCTGTTGCCAGCTCTGAAGGCCCTCTTCTTTTTGTTCAGTATGGCCTTGATGTCCTTTGTCACCCATGGCTTGTTGTTAGAATAAGCCTCCTCCGACCATCTCCTCACTGTCCTCGTGGTTACAGGCTGGCTCTTGACTAGAGGCACATAACAGGGGTTGAGGTGCACTAGGTTGTGGTCTGACCTACCCAGAGGGGGGAGGGGAGAGGAGCTGTATGCATCCTTAACGTTAGCATACAGCAAGTCCAGGGTCCTCTCCTCTCTAGTGGGACAGCTCACATACTGTGTGAAGGTGGGGAGTGTCCTAGCCATGGTGACGTGGTTGAAGTCACCCGAAATAGCAATGAGTGCATTCGGGTGTTGAGTCTGTAAACGGGCTATGGCGGAGTGAATGGCGTCACACGCCGACTTCGGGTTGGCAGAGGGGGGGATGTAAACAGTCACAACAATGGCATGTGAGAATTCCCTGGGCAAATAGTACGGCCTGAGTCCAACAGCCAACAGTTCAATGTCCGGGCAACATACACGATCCTTGATGGTGATGTGGGAAGGATTGCACCACCGGTTGTTAACGAGAACGGCAAGTCCCCCTCCTTTACGCTTACCGCTCCCGGTGCAATCCCTGTCGGCCCGGACGGTCTGAAAGCCGTCGATGGAAACGTTGTCGTCGGGAATGTCCTGGTGCAGCCATGTCTCCGTAAAGCACATTAAACTACACTCCCGGTACTCCCTCTGACTCCTGGCCAGCGCCATCAGCTCGTCCATCTTGTTTGCCAGCGATCTCACGTTGCCCATGACGAGAGAGGGGAGACACGGCTTATATCTCCTTTTCTCCATAAACCTCTGCTGTCTCGACCCACCTCTCTTCCCTCGTCGCTTCGTTCCCCCTCTGCATCCTCTGCGTGTTTTTCTCCAGATTTCAGCGGGGATCTCCGATGATCTGGTCTCCAAGCCGGCCGGCTTCAGAGCGATCAGCTGATCTCCGGAGTAAACAAAGCGGCCCAGAAGTTGCTGCGCTACCGTCCGATGTTTGAATGAAAGTAATGCCAGAGTGAAAAAAAGTACCAGAACTCTCTCCACCAGCATGTTTGGAGAGGGCACAACTTCAAAAGTCAGTACTTAAAAAAAAGTTCTGAGTTAAACAAAGAAATAAAGGAGAAAAGTAAGAAAAAGAAGAAAACAAACAGGAGCGACTGTAACAGGCTGCATGCATGTCGGCGCATGCGCACTGTGCTTTTCTAGCTCATGTGCAGTCGGTGCATCCATGAGGTCACTAACTTTGGTCTGCATGAAGACGTCTGTACAGGGGTCCATGTGGACCCTCGCCGACTTGGGCAGATGAGGAAATTTACGACAGCGAGCTACAAGCTGCTGGTCTGACCAGGAGGAGCCGGGGATCGAACTCCCGACCCTGTGATGTGATGTAATGTAGCAGATGACCTGCTGAGACACAGAACAGTGACTCAGGTGTTAATTCAGACGCGAGTCCAGCATGTTGAATTACATCAGATTAAAGTAAAGAGGTTCAGGTCTGAGAGAGGTCCCTGTAACACGCACACATACACAGGTTCAGTGTTACTGACCTGACGCTAACACCAGTGTGACACACAGCTGACCTACATACCACAATACACACACACACCCTAGGTCTATTTTCACTGCTCTGACAATCAGCTGACATCGCAATGTGGAGAAAAACTGTTTGTGTGTGTTGGATTAAGACGAACAGAGAACCTATTCATTTAGTGTGTTAGCAGGACGTCTGACTGTTGGTTCTGATACGTGAACTGTTTTTATAAAAATACTCTGCTGTGAATAATAATTCATGGATGAAAAAGTATAATTAATTGTTAAAGTTACATCTTCTTCATGTCAAATTACAGAATCTTATTCATTTCAAACACATGATGTCTCCTCCTTCATTGTAAGTCTGTGTCAGTTTCATACTGGACCCTGATTGGCTCAGACTAGTAGTGATGTCATAAATCCTGCAGGTACCTCCGATGTTAAACAGAGAAACCTTCCTCCTTCAGCAGATGGAGTGTGAAAACAAGTGAACTTTCTGTTAATATTTTTTATCTTTATTTTTTACTATATTTATTCTCCTAATAAGAATGAAACATCAGTCAAAGAGAAGACTTCACTGTCTCACTGTGAAGATACAAAAACATCGTCTGTCAGAAATTATCATCAGGTCTCTGCAGAGGAAAGAAACAATGGTTTTAGATCAGAGCATTAACAATACAGAATATAATATAAATGCTTATATAAATAAAGGAAATGTGTGTGTTTGTGTATATATATATATATATATATATATATATATATATATGTATATATATATATACACAGTCTAGCATTTCAAGTCCTCCTCAGATTTATTTCTTGCTACTGCAGCTTTTTTTTTAGGTTTTTGTTTTTCAAGAAAGGGTAAAAACAAATTATTTTCTTCTTTGATAACATTATTTTTTGATATATTAATTATTTTTTGATGTATTGATATTTAAGTTTCCTTTACTGGAACTACAATTTCACATTTTGCAGCATTCAGTTTGAACTTTTAAAACTCTGTGTGAACGAATGAATGAAGCTCTGTGTTCTGACTCACTCTGAGTTGGCGAGAGGAGAATTCCACTGCAGTGTTTCTATTGGCTTTGACAGTGAGTGGGCAGGAGTTGGAATGAGACAGCAGCCAATCGGAAAGAGTGTGTGTGGAAGAGAGAGAGAGAGGGCGGATCCACATGAAAACCTGATGTTGCCCACTCATTTAGAGGAAACACAGAGAGACAAAGTTTTAGTTTGAAGTCAACATCTGGACGTCCTGAGACAGCTGCTTCTGGTTGGACGTGGCCTTCAGGGATCTGAAATAAGGACTTGTGAGCTCACAGAGAACCAGTCAATCACAGACAGTCTGGATGGAAATGAATGTTCTTTTCCCTTGGACAAAAGAGACACCTTAACGAGGGGCATCAGACAAGACAAGGAACATTAATAAGGGACAATAAAGAGTCTGGACCTTATCAAGAGGGACAGCAGACATTAAGGAAGGACATCAGATCTTAACGAGGGACAGTGGATTGGTGTCTTTGATTGGACAGACTTTGATTCATCTCCTAATTGGATGATCTGAATTTTGATTGGTCAGCAGGTTTCTGCAGTCTGTAACCGAACTCTGATTGGAACGTCATGTTTGACGGTGGGTTGTGATTGGTTGGAGATGTTTGGTAGTGTAAAGAAAATTATCTCGGGGCGACGGCAGCTGCCCTCTCCCCTCTCTGGCCCCTGTCCTCGTCCTAAACGGTATCCTCCGTCGACCCCGCCCCTCCCCCTAAGGACTATGCAGCTTGTTGCTAAGCAACCAGAGACACCTGTTGTGTTACGGGATCGTACAAAGGTCAAAGGTCAGGTGTCAGGTGTCAGGGAGTCCTGGCCAGGCGCAGGGCCGACGACCTCTGAACCCAAAACCTGGACAAGTCAGAGGTCACAGACGCCATCCTCCTGGGGTCAGCCAATCACTGAAGACCGGCCCAGAACTACCAACCAACTACAACCTCACATGACCCCGTCAGCCCTGTCCCCGACCCTGTCCCAGAATCCCCTGCTCCATGCTGCCCCTCACCCTCATTGGTCAGTCCCTGTTAGAGCTCCACCCAGTGGGCGGGGCTCTGAAGCCACCATGATGTCACTGCTGCTGTTCTGCCACAGGTAACCATGGCAACCATGGAGGGGGCAAGTGTGCTCAGATACACCTGGATGTCAAGACTGACCGATGATATCTCAGGCCCCGTATCTTAATGAACATCTAATCACTTGTATGGTTTATTGATTAAGTATTGATAAACTATTGATAAATGACAAAGAAGGTGCAACCGAAGGACAATCGACGTGTTGAAAAATGTCTTTGCATGTGAGATGTTAGGGAGGTGTTGCAATTGAAGAACTTGAAGCAGTTGAAGTGTCAGTTGAAGTTGAAGCACTGAAAGGGTTTGAAGTGTCAGAGCTGAAAAACCTGAAGCTCTGCAGGCAGATGAACTTTGTATGTAAACACTGAAAGTAGTTGAGCTGAAAACCAGTAAACTGTCAGTTGAAGTGTGAGAGGAAAAAGCAGTTCAAATATCATTTGCCAATTAGGAGCTGAAAGCAGTTGAAGTGTCAGTTTAAGAGAAATCTGAAGTGTCTGTCTGTCACGTGTCTGTCTTCTTTAACTCTTAAGGACATCACTGGTCCTGCTGGACTCTAACTGGACTAACAGTTACATTCTCTGTAACTTGTGTACAAAGTGCAAAACACTGTTGTTTTTAATTTGTAATTTATAATTTCATCCATTTTGCACACTGTATGCTCGCACATGTTAAAGGGCATTCTTTTATACTGTTTTACTTTTTACTTCAACTCTAATGTTTAGTCATTGTGTTTTGATATTTGTTCCTTTGCATTATTCTTGTGTGTTTCATTCCTGCTGTGACATGACAAAGTCTGCCTGTCTGTCTGTCTCTCCTGTCTCTCTCACTGTCTGTCTCTCTGTGTGTTACAGTAGTTCCAGTAACAGTCTGATCGCCATCGACAACAAAATTGAGCAGGCCATGGTGAGTTTGATTACTGTAGTTTTACTGTGTATTTGCCTTTTTTCATTTTGTTTTGGTATTTTGGATTTTTCTTTTTGCTTTTTATTATTCTTTTTAAATGTTGCAGCTCTTTGTAATCATTGATATGTTCTAAATAAATACACTTTGTTATTATTCATGAATAATGAAATAAGCAGTCAGTTCTGTGACTGCGCCATCTGCTGGCTGAATCAGTTGAGCATCTGCACAGGATCTTTGTAGACACACTGATGTGTGTCTGTGTGTGTGTGTGTGTGTGTGTGTGTGTGTGTGTGTGTGGTGTAGGACCTGGTAAAGAGTCACCTGATGCTGGCGGTCAGAGAGGAGGTGGAGCTTCTGAGGGAACAAATCAGAGAGCTGCAAGACAAGAACCAACAACTGGAGAGAGAGAACCACATCCTGAGAACACTAACACACACAACATACACACTACATAACACACAACATACACACTATACACACACAAACACAATATACAACACACACTGACAGACACGGGACTGACCACACACTCCTCACCTGAGAGCATTGTCGTGGTAACGAGTTTAATAGGCTGATAATTGGACTAATGAGGACCCTGGTAACCAGGACAACAGGACTGTCAGGACAGACTTTTTATCACCTGAGATGTTCTGCATGATGAAGATGATGAGGAGTAGATTCTAATAAATTAATGTCTAACTACAGAACAGACTGATGATGTTCTGATCATGCGTGATGATTTGGGGGGGGGGGGGGGGGGGGGGGTTGATGAAGATGACGATGAGCTCCACAATAAAACAAACAAGAACAAGACAAATATGTGAGATTCTTCAGTTTCTGTTTTAGTGACTTTTTGAAAGAACATCTACTGGTGATGTTTCTGATGTTCCAGAAATTTGTTCTATAGAGAACAGTTCTGTGTGTTTATGAAACAATATAAGAAAAGATGACCAGAAGTCAGAAGGTGACAGAACAGGTGTGACAGGACTCAGGCGAGACAGTACACAGGTGAGACAGTACTCAGGTGAGAGTATTCAGGTGAGACAGCACAAGTGAGATAGTACTCAGGTGAGACAGAACAGATGACCAGAAGTCAGAAGGTGACAGAACAGGTGTGACAGGACTCTGGTGAGACAATACTCAGGTGAGACAGAACAGGTGAGACAATACTTAGGTGAGACAGAACGAGGGAGACAACAGGTGAGACAGAACAGGTGAGACAATACTCAGGTGAGAGTATTCAGTTGAGACAGCACAAGTGAGATAGTACTCAGGTGAGACAGAACAGATGACCAGAAGTCAGAAGGTGACAGAACAAGGGAGACAACAGGTGAGACAGCACTCAGGTGAGACAATACTCAGGTGAGACAGAACAAGGGAGACAACAGGTGAGACAATGCTCAGGTGAGAGTATTCAGTTGAGACAGCACAAGTGAGATAGTACTCAGGTGAGACAGAACAAGGGAGACAACAGGTGAGACAGTACTCAGGTGAGACAGAACAAGTGAGACAGTACTGAGGTGAGACAGAACAGAACAGGCTATGTTACCTGAAAGGCAAAACACGGGGCAACAGAGGATGAGGGTGAGAAGGAACGAAGGAGGTAAAGGAGGAGGGAAGGAGTTATGAACGCACACAGAGGAAGAGGAACAGAGTATTGTTTGCTCATTAAACTACAGGACGAGCAGCCAGTTCACACAGAAACAGGAGGTCATTAAACTACAGGACGAGCAGCCAGTTCACACAGAAACAGGAGGTCATTAAACTACAGGAGGAGCAGCCAGTTCACACAGAAACAGGAGGTCATTAAACTACAGGAGGAGCAGCCAGTTCACTGAGAAACAGGAGGTCGTTAAACTACAGGAGGAGCAGCCAGTTCACTGAGAAACAGGAGGTTGTTAAACTACAGGAGGAGCAGCCAGTTCACTGACACTATATGTATATACTTTTATTTAGGTAATCCAGTACCATTACTTGTAATGGAGTATTAGGAAAATGGCATAAACAGTCAAGAGGAGACACTTAATCTAACAAACTCCGCCCCCTCCACACACACACACACACACACACACACACACACACACGCACTCTCATGGTAAACAAAGAGAATCTGGAAAACAAAAACAGGATTAGGGTTAACTGTGTGTGTGTGTGCGTGTGTGTAGCAGTGACTACTTTTTATATTTAAATCCTGCTCTCTGATTGGCTGTCAGATATGATACATGTTCAGGTTTTTATTGGATGGCTGTATATAAGTGATCCCTGTAGCTCCTCCCTCTGACTGTGACAGAGATGGTGTATGTGAACAGAGGAGTCACTCCGATCTTACACCGTGAGCAGAAGGTTCCTGTGAAATATTCAACATATGATGTGATGTTCACTTTGTTTTTCACTCACTTCATGTTATTTGAACACTTTCTGAGTCATCAGCAGTTTATTTTAATTGTTTTTTTAAATGAACTCTGCAGACATCGTCAGTATGAACTACAAACATCCTGGAGAACAGAAGAACATTTCTTTCTAAACCACTTGAGTGTTCTGTCTTCACTCAATGTTCTGCATATCTCCACCAGAACAACGTTCTTGACCACCACCAGGTTTCAAGGCAGGTCACTGAGCTGAGACCGCCCTCCTTGCCGTCACAGGAACTCTACACTGCTAGATCATCCTCCTCCTCAGTCGTCATCCTGCTGGACCTTTCAGCAGCATTTTACACAGTGAACCACCAGATCCCCCTCCCTACCCTCCAAGAAATGGGAGTCTCAGGCTCTGGACTCTTCCTGTTCACATCCTACCTCAAGGACCTTATAGGGTCACTTGGAGAGAAGCTGTGTCTGAACCTAAGCCTCACTACTGGGGTCCCTCAGGGTTCTGTTCTGAGTCCCCTCCTCTTTCCTCTTTACGCCAAGTCTCTTGACTCCGTTATTCACTCACATGGCTTTTCCTACCGCAGATATGCAGACGACACTCAACTAATTCTTTCCCTGGTCTCAAACCCAGCTGGCAGCCTGAACCTCTGCATGTCTGGCTGACATCTCACAGTGCAAACCACATCTCAGAATCATTTATAAAATAATGTTTCCCTCTTCTTTGGAAAAAATCCATTGTTGAAATTCAGATTAAAATGCTTTAACAGCGACTCCTGCAGGCAGGAGGGTACAGGGCTACAGCAAGCTAACTGGATGACGTTAAGCTAGCAGCAAGAACAGATTTGGACTGATTGGAGTGATTTTTAAGTTACGTTATGGATTTTGAGATCACTTTTCTAGATAAAAGTAAAACTATACACATTTTCAAAATTTATTTTTCAGTGATGTGTTTAAAAGTAGTTTGCAATTTGCACGTTATAAATAATTTTCTAATACGATACTGTATGAAATTATGAATCCCTTTACTGCCAGTTCGTCACACTGTGTTTTCCTTCTGTCCTCCGCAATTATTTGAGTCATATATACAGATATATATGTATGTATGTATGTATATACATACATGCTGGCCCTTTAAGAAAGGATGAGCTGACACCTAAACCCCCCCACCCCCTCCATCCTCCCTCCTCCAGCACATTGTTCTGTGGCTCCCGGCGAGCAGCGGCTTCCCCCCTCTGCTTCTGCCGCTGCTGCCGGCTACAGGAACAGACAAACAGACAGGCGGTCAGACAGACAGGTCTCCGGTGTGGACGGTAGCGGTTTGTAACGGGACTCTCTCTTTGTGTTAAACAGAGAATCAGAGAGGATCTCATGGATCCACCGGCTGACACATAAACGGAGACAAAGACCGAAGAGGACAGACAGACAGACAGGCAGACAGGCAGTCATACAGACGCTATGACCGGAGGCACGCGCCGCTGGACCGGCAGACACGAGCTCAGGTGAGTGGCGGACAGAACAAAGAGGCCGTGTCTTCCTTTCTTTGATTTCATCCCTCGCTGATGCTCCCACTCCCGTCGTCATGGCAACCATATCATAGTCTGAGGTCATGAGGAGACAAGGAGAGGAGAGGTCTTCCTTTTTATTTACAAAACAAATGTAAACAAACATGTGACATCATCAGTAAACAGAGTGACAGTAGTTTTTTACCATGATAATATTTACTTAATGTTCACTTACTGATGATATTGAATTGATAATGATTTTGGACTGATTCTGTGTTCTCTGATGCAGTTCTGGTTCAGCCTGATCCAGAATAAAATGTCAATAAATATAATAAAGTCTAGTGAAGAAACACAGACAGAAACCTCCAATAACTCTAAAGCAGAGAGCCATGTTATTCTTTTTATTATAATTAATTCAGTTGAAACAGTTTGAGAAAAGGTACCAATTTAACAGCTTCAATTTATTCTCAAAATATTAGTACTTTTTTCTTGAATTATTACGACTTTTTCAATATTATGAGTTTATTCTTTCATTCTGTTTTTTTAATATTATTTCCAAAATATTGCAACTTTTGTTCCAAATTGATTGTGACTGTTTTCTCCTAAATGTTCAACTTTGTCCAAATATTCTGACTTCTTGCTGCAGGTTTTGTCAAAACATCACAACAAATATTTTGACTTTCTTGATTTGTCAACATATCTGAACAGTGACTGCTGTTTGTTCATGTTGTGGCTGTGATGAACTCTGCAGCCTGCAGGGGGCGCAGACATGAGGTCATACTGATAGCTCTTCATATTTCACTCTCTCTCTTTTCTCCTGTTGCCTCGAGGGTCTCTCGACTGCCTGCTGAAGGTACAAAGACTGTGTGTGTGTGTGTGTGTGTGTGTGTGTGTGTAAGAGAGAGAGATCAGTGAACCCATCTGTCAATCAAAGGCTGGGGGGTGGGGTTTCTACTGTCATAGAAATAGTCTGTAAAAAGCTTGTAACTGTTTTCATGTTTTTAAGGAAATCAGCTTCCTGACAGAGAGACAGGAAACACACACACAAGCAAGCAGCAGTGTCTGTGTGTGTGTGTGTGTGTGTGTGTGTGTGTGTGTGTTTGTTGTGTGTCCTACTTTTTTCTCTTTGTTTGACGGCTTCATTGAAAAAACACAAAGACAATATGAAGACATGAACATAAGAAAAGGGAAGAGATATTTATAGAAAACTGGACTTCATATCGACACAAAAGAAACAAAGAAATAAAGAGAAATGTTAAATGATACAACAAAGAAAACACATTTATATGAATACAAGTGTATTAATGTAATGTAGAAAAAGACAAAGAAATCAATGAAATGAATCAATATTTTTGGTCATTATTCTGAATATTGCTTATAAAAACAGAACATGTGAATTTATTACATGTGGAACAACATCAGAATCAGACTCAGAAATACTTTATTGATCCCTGGGGGGAAACTGTACAGTACTGGTGCTCCCATTCAAGTGTAGAAAGCAGCATAAGGTTAGAAATAAAAGTATGTACAAAATATAAAAATAAAAATATACACATTTACAATATTTAAGTGAAAAATAAAAGTAAAAATATACACAACAGCAATGTAAATGTTTGTCTATATATATATGTATGAATTGCACTTTTAAGAATAAGTAAGTAATAGTGAATAGTGTAGTATATGTAGAGTCAGAACCCTTCTGAAGTTGGCAGGTCTCTGTGCAGTAGCTGAAGTCCGTGGTGTAGATGGTGAAGAGGAAGGGAGAGAGGACAGTCCCCTGCAGAGCCCCGGTGTTGCTGACCACTCTGTCTGACACACAGTGTTGTAAGCGCACATACTGTGGTCTGCCAGTCAGGTAGTTGACAATCCAGGACACGAGGGGGGCATCCACCTGCATCTCCGTCAGCTTCTCACCCAGTAGAGCCGGATGGATGGTGTTGAATGCACTGGAGAAGTCAAAAAACATGACTCTCACAGTGCTCACCGGCTTATCCAGGTGGGTGTAGACGCGGTTGAGCAGGTAGATGATGGCATCTTCAACTCCAAGTTGGGGCTGATAGGCGAACTGAAGGGGGTCCAAGTGTGGCTTGACCATGGGCCTGAGCTGCTCTAGGACGAGTCTCTCCAGGGTCTTTATGATGTGGGAGGTCAGTGCCACGGGTCTGTAGTCCTTGGAGCCACTGGGATGCGGCGTCTTCGGCACAGGAACGAGGCAGGACATCTTCCACAGCACGGGGACCCTCTGAAGACTCAGGCTGTTGAAAAACAGATTCAGTTTGTTGGCCTGGTCCACACTGCCTTCAGCTCCTCTGTTGTTGGTTGGCCTGTAACCCGTGATGGTCCTCATTCCACTCCAGACCTCTCTGATATTGTTCTTCCTCCTGTACTTCTCCTTGGCCTCCCTGATCTTCACCTTCAGTTCCCCCTGGATCGTTCTCACCTCCTCCCTGTTGCCAGCTCTGAAAGCCCTCTTCTTTTCATTCAGGATGGCCTTGATGTCCTTTGTCACCCATGGCTTGTTATTTGAATAACAATGGACAGTCCTTGCTGGGACAGTGGAGTCCACACAGAAGTTGATGTAATCCGTGATGCACTCTGTGAGCCCATCAGAATCAGAATCAGAATCAGAATCAGAAACTGTTTATTGCCAAGTAACATACATTACAAGGAATTTGCTGTGGTCTGAAGGTGCTATTGTTTTGATAACAAATAAGTAGAATATAAAAGCTAAAATAAGAATAAGAATAAAAATAAATAAATAAATAAGATAAGATAAATAACAACAGTGCAGTGACCAGAATAAAGTAAAGTGTCCAGATAAAGTGTCCAGTAGGGGGTGGGTGCGTTAATGTAACGCAGTGGGGACAGGGGTGATGTACGTTAATATAACGTATAGCTTGTGTTTGTGTTCTGGGGGGGGGGGGGGGGGGGGGGGGGGTCAGTGAGAGTTTGTCAGGTTGACTGCAGAGGGGAAGAAACTGTTTTTGTGGCGGGAGGTTTTGGTCCTGATGGACCGCAGCCTCCTGCCAGAGGGGAGGGGGTCGAACAGATGGTGTCTGGGGTGGGAGGGGTCGGCAGCGATCTTCCCTGCTCTCCTCAGGGTCCTGGAGGAGTACAGGTCCTGAAGAGATGGGAGGTTGCAGCCGATCACCCTCTCTGCAGAGCGGATGATACGCTGCAGTCTGCGTCTGTCCTTGGTGGAGGCAGCAGCGTACCAGACGGTGATGGAGGAGGTGAGGATGGACTCTATGATGGCAGTGTAGAAGTGAACCAGCATTTTTTGTGGCAGGTTAAACTTCCTCAGCTGCCTCAGGAAGTACATCCTCTGTTGGGCTTTCTTGATGAGGGAGCTGATGTTCAGCTCCCACCGGAGGTCCTGGCTGATGATGGAGCCCAGGAAACGGAAGGACTCCACAGTGTCCACTGGAGAGTCACACAGGGTGATGGGGGCGGGTGGGGCTGCGCTCTTCCTAAAGTCAACAACCATCTCCACTGTCTTTGAAGCGTTAAGCTCCAGGTTGTTGCTGTTGCACCAGGTCACCAGGTGGTCAATCTCCCACCTGTAGGCAGACTCATCCTCACCAGAGATGAGTCCGATGAGGGTGGTGTCGTCCGCGAACTTCAGGAGCTTGACAGACTGGTGACTGGAGATGCAGCTGTTGGTGTAGAGGGAGAAGAGTAGGGGAGAAAGAACGCAGCCTTGAGGGGAGCCGGTGCTGATCGTCCGCGAATCTGAGACGTGTTTCCCCAGCTTCACGTGCTGCTTCCTGTCAGACAGGAAATCTGTGATCCACCTGCAGGTGGGGTCAGGCACGTTGAGCTGGGAGAGCTTGTCCTGAAGAAGAGCCGGGACGATCGTGTTGAAGGCAGAGCTGAAGTCCACAAACAGGATCCTGGCATAGGATCCTGCAGAGTCCAGGTGCTGGAGGATGAAGTGTAGAGCCAGGTTGACGGCGTCGTCTACAGACCTGTTGGCTCTGTAGGCGAACTGCAGGGGGTCCAGCAGAGAGTCTGTGATGGATTTGACGTGGGACAGGACCAGGCGTTCAAATGATTTCATGACCACAGAGGTCAGGGCGACGGGTCTGTAGTCATTTAATCCTGTGGGCCCTGGTTTTTTGGGGACGGGGATGATGGTGGAGGCCTTGAAGCAGGCTGGCTCATGGCATGTCTCCAGTGAGGTGTTGAAGATGTCCGTGAACACCGGAGACAGCTGATCGGCGCAGCGCTTCAGGCAGGATGGGGAGATGGAGTCTGGTCCAGCAGCTTTACGCGGGTTTTGTCTCTTGAAGAGTCTGTTCACATCTCTTTCAAGGACAGACAGAGGTGTCGATGCTGGAGGAGTGGGGGGCGCTGTGGGGGGCAGCTGTGGTGGTAGGAGGTGTGAGAGTTCAGCCCCAGGTGTGATGAGGGGGTTGGGGCTGTTGGGCTGGAGCTGGTGGCTGATGGTGTGGGGGATGGTGTCAGGACTGTCCCATTGTCTTTCAAAGCGACAGTAGAAGTCGTTGAGGCTGTTGGCGAGGCGTCGGTCGTTAGCAGAGTTGGGGGCTCTTGGATTGTAGTTGGTGATCTGCCTGAGCCCCCTCCACACAGAAGCAGAGTTGTTGGAGGAGAACTGGTCTTGTAGTCTCTCTGAGTACAGTCGTTTAGCTTCCCTCACCGCCTTGCTAAACTTGTACTTGGCTTCCTTAAACTCAGCTCTGTTGCCACTCTTAAACGCCTCTTCCTTTTCCAACCTCAGCTGTCGCAGTCTTGCTGTGAACCAGGGTTTCTCGTTGTTATAACTCACCCTGGTCCGAGTTGGTACGCAGCAGTCCTCACAGAAGCTGATATATGAAGTGACAGCCTCTGTGTACTCATCCAGACTGTTGGTAGCAGTCCTGAAAACATCCCAGTCAGTACAGTCCAAACACGCCTTCAGGTCCTCTGCAGCTTCACTGGTCCACTTCTTCGAAGTTCTCACAACAGGCTTAGAAAGTTTTAATTTCTGCCTGTATGCAGGAATCAGGTGGACCATGTCGTGGTCAGAGTGTCCCAGTGCAGCGCGGGAGACGGCGTGAAAAGCGTTACTGACTGTGGTGTAACAGTGATCCAGAGTGTTCCCCTCCCTGGTTGGGCATTTAATAAACTGTTTGTATTTTGGGAGTTCGTGTCTGAGGTTACCTTTGTTTAAGTCACCGAGGACAATAACTAAGGAGTCTGTTGGTCTGCTCCGTTTCCAGTATCTGGTAGGCGAGTGCGCGCTGTGCGTCCTGCACGTTGGCCTCCGGTGGAATGTAAACACCGACCAATGTCCTCTCCATGCGGCTCACAGAGTGCCTGCCAGTCAGTCACCTCAAAACATCCCTGAAGTGTCTCATAAGCCTCCTCTGACCATCTCCTCACTGTCCTTGTGGTTGCAGGCTGGCTCGTCACCATGAGGCACATAACAGGGGTTGAGGTGCACTAGGTTGTAGTCTGACCTACCTAGAGGGGGAGGGGAGAGGAGCTGTATACATCCCTCACGTTAGCATACAGCAAGTCCAGGGTCCCCTCCTCTCTAGTAGGACAGCTCACATACTGAGTGAAGGTGGGAAGTGTCTTTGGCGACACGGCTTATATCTTCTCTTCTCCATAAGCCTCTGCTGTCTCGACCCACCTCTCTTCCCTCGTCGCTTCGTTCCCCCTCTGCATCCTCTGTGTGTTTTTCTCCAGGTTTCAGCGGGGATCTCCGATGTTCTGGTCTCCAAGCCGGCCGGCTTCAGAGCGATCAGCTGATCTCTGGAGTAAACAATGCGGCCAAGAAGTTGCTGCGTGACTGTCCAATGTTTGAATGAAAGTAATTCCAGAGTGAAAAAAAGTACCAGAACTCTCTCCACCAGCATGCTTTGAGAGGGCGCAACCTCGAAAGTCAGTACTTAAAAAAGTTTGGAGTTAAATAAAAAGAATAAAGAAGAAAAGTACGAAAAAGAAGAAAAGGAGCGACTGTAACAGGCTGCATGCACGGTCGGCGAATGTTCACTAACGTGTTTTAAATTCAGTAAATATGACTTTCAGATATAAATCATGTCAAACATGAAATGTGAAAACTGTACTACAAGTATGGGACAGAAATAATGTTTCACATGTGAAACTCATGTTATTACACATAAAATGTCACATGTGAACGTATCACAGGGATTCACACTATATGTGAAATATAAAAAATATGTGGGAATGTGTGGAACATTATTACTATTTTTCATATGCAAAGTTAAATATTAAACATTTCACATAATTGATTAATAATGAAATATTTCACATGCGCTGAAAACAAAGCGTGTCAAAAAATTCTAGAATAACATGAATGTGATGCAGCAGGAAAAACAATCTGAGAACAAGATACTCAAGATGCAGTTCTAAAGAGGGCTGAAAAGGGGTCAATCAGGACTGTTCTGGGTGCAACAGGGCCAAAGACAACTAAACTGGTGCCCTTACATGGCAACACAACGCAGGTGGTCTACTTTGGTACCAATACTGGGGGCTAAAAGGAACCTGTAACGGAATGGGTAACCTTTGTCTTTGGTTCTGCTTTTGTTTTCACTGTTCTCTGCTTTGTGTTCTACTCAGGAGGTAATACTCAATCCAAGTTCGGTGGAAACAGGGCTAAAGATGCATGAACTGGTTCTGAGACAGGGTCATCCAGGTCCTGGTTGGGATACTCTGACCCCAGCAGGCCTAAGACTGCTGCTGATGCTGCATTCATGTAATGTCAGCGCAATGGGAAGAACGGGAAAAACTTAGACTTAGACTTTAATAATTCCACAGCGGGGAAATTTACAAGTCACAGCAGCAAAGACAGAAAGGTGCAGAAACACACAGCAGACAGCACTGTGTCAATAAGAATTAGAAGTATTTAAAAAAAAAAAAGAAAAACAATACACAAATAATAAATACAGATATAAAAAATATGGGGGGCAAAAATAAATATATACACGGAAAATATAAAGTATGTACAAATTTATGTGCAGTTGAACAATGCCAAAGCTACCACAGTGCTACCACAGTGTCATAAAAAGTCCGGAGCAGGGTTATGTTGTGGACTGGTGACAATCTGGTGTTAATAAGGAAGGGGACGAGCAGGGGGGTGGAGTGGAGGGCAGCTCGGGGAGGTGCGAAGAGGGGGCAGGATAGGTGGGGGAGGGAGACTGGGCAGAATCGAATCTGTTGAAAAACAGGTTCAGTTGGTTAGCCCAGTCCCTGTCTCCACTGTCCTGGTGTCTCCCCTCACCTTTTCCATGTCCAGAGATCTTCTTAAGTCCTCTCCAGACATCCCTGGTGTTGTTCTGCCCCAGATGTTCCTCCAGTTTCCTCCAGTAGCTCTCCTTGCCCTTCCTTATTTGTTGCCGGAGCCGCTTCTGGATGCTCCGCATCTGCTCTTTGTCCCCCGACCTAAAGGCCCTCTTCTTTTCATTCAGCAGGGCCTTAATGTCAGGGGTCACCCAGGGTTTGTTGTTAGGAAAACACTGTACCTTCTTGGAAGGCACCGTATTCTCCACACAGAAGTTGAAATAGTCCGTAATGCAGTGGGTCAAACTGTCCTCCCCATGAGGGCTGCAGAGTGCTTCCCAGTCTGTTTTTTCAAAGCAGTCCCTGAGCCTTGCACTGGCCTCCTCAGACCACACCATCACTGACCTCTCCACAGGTGTATGTTTATTCACCAGGGGGGTGTAGTCCGGAAGGAAGCGAACAAGGTTGTGATCAGATCGGCCAAGCGGGGGGAGGGGGAGTGAGGTGTATGCATCCTTGGTGTTTGCATACAGTAGGTCCAGAGTTTCATTGTCCCTGGTGTGGCATTTCACATATTGGGTGAAGGTGGGGAGAGAAGCAGACAGGGAAGCGTGATTGAAGTCACCGGAGATGAGGAGGAGGGCTTGGGGGTGCCGAGTCTGTAGCTGAGCGAGTGTGAATGAGCTCGCAGGCTGCAGCAGCATCGGCCGATGGAGAGATGTACACAGTTATAGCAATAACATGCGTGAACTCCCTCGGGAGGTAGTATGGCCGAATACCAACACTGACTTTGTTCATCTTGTTCTACAGACAAATCATTAACAGGTAACAGAAGATTACGGTGCAGGATGCGCAATATTCGATCTCCTGTTTCTGTACACAGGTCCATCTCCAATCTTTTCAACAACCTTATGAATTTTCCTTTCCCAGTATGCACAAAGTTTGCCTGGGCCACCTCTCTCTGACAGATTTCTCACAAGCACCCTATCTCCAGGCTGCAGCACCATGCCTTTCACATGTTTATCATAGTGATTTTTCCCTTTTGCTGAATTCTTTCCACTGTTCTCTGAAGCAATCTTGTATGCCTCTTGCATGCGAGAAGCCCATTTTCCTGTACAAAAACTGCTGTGGACTCTCTTTGTCTTGCTGCTTAGCATTACTTAGCTCTTGAAAAAGCTCAGTGCTATTTTTGTCTCTAATGTGTGCGCGGAGAAACCGCTTTAGCTCATCAACAGTTAAGTCACTTTTATTAGTCAACATCTCTCTGAATGTACCAGGTTTGGTGATCTTAATCACAATGCGAATTACCTCTGGCTCGGCAACCCCTTCTTGCAACCCTTCATCAATTTGTTTACAAAGGCTGCTGTATGACATGTCAGAACCAACATCAGATATTTGTCCACCATGTAGCTTAAACTCTCTACGTGGGAGCAGAGCTGCAACATCATTCAACTTCACTACTTGATCTCCCATACTGGAGGAGAGACTCACCCTACCAAGGGCACCACCCGCACCTGCTGTGGATGACTTGGCTGACAAGACATTACCCTTGACGGGCAAGCCGCTGTCTCTTGTGGTCTGGATGGGGGGGGTGGAGCCTCCTGGTTGCTGGACTGCTGAATCTCCCACCTCATGGAACGTGGCTGGCTTGGCTCCTGTCACTCAGCAGATCAAGGTGAAGGAGTTGAGCCATGCCTCCATCTTCAAGGGCCAGAAGCTTCTCGCTTCTTATGTAATCGATGATTAGGTCATACAGTTCTGGTTCACTCATGTAATCCATTTCGCTGGATTCATAGCCATCCTCAATAGCACTGGCAATCGTCAGTAATTGACTTGCACTCAAAGTGATAAGTCTCTTCTGAATCTGGAAGACCAGCGTTCGCCGTGGGCTGACAGTAGCCATGACGTTTCACAGTTGGCCTCCGCTCTCTGGACGATGCACTGGGTTGCAGCCTTGGACACAGGTTAACACTAGATCATCCCGGATGAGCCCCCAATTGTTACCGGCACCAGACCTAGGGGAAATCTAGGCCGGTAGCAAAGGTTACACAGGCTGAGGAGCACTGTGTAACCAAATATCAGCTGTGGATTAATGAGAGAGAGGACCAAAGTTAGCTTCTTGCTCCAGCCACAGCGTATTTATTTCTGAGCTGCGCACGAGCTGAGCTGACACTTAAAACGTCTCCCTACTGGATCCACAGAGGCATCAGAGTGCCACCTACTGTTATGGAGGAGTATTACCCTTAAATTCCGACTGTCAAAATGTTAGTGTTAGATTGGTACAATAATAAACAAAAATTAAGGGGGGTGTCTGTTTCCACATAAAAAACTAAACCTGTAGCCTTTCCATCCTACTACACCAGCTGTGGTGAACAGTTTGTTGACATGTCTGTAGCTACTTTGATCAAGTGGGAGGAATCATCAGAGATTTCTCATATCTCTGACTGTGAATTAGAAGTTGGAGGCTGACGTGAATGTTTTTTCCCACTTGGCTGTTTGTAATTATGGTTTAAACGATATGACATAAACGCAGCCTTAATGAGGTTAGCTAAACTGGTTCCAAGTTGGATTAAACAGGTCTTCAGAGAGGTCTGAATGGGACCAAAAAGTACCATTTTCCAGTTCATTCAGGGTTCATAACAGATCCAAAGAGTGCTGTGTGTGTGTCCTTGAAAGAATCCGTCAGGGAGAAAAGGGGCCAAATAGGACAAATTATTCCAATGAAGGGTCATCATGGCCGACTTTACTGCCAATCAGGGCTGAAGAGGACCTGTGTGGTCTCACCTGTCTGTCTGTCTGTCTGTCCAGGTAGCCCAGTGCTGAGGTGAGGCAACTTGAGGTTGGTGGTTGCCATGGTGCCCAGGCCGTCGTCAGGGGAGCTGTGGGGGCTCCACTTGATGCCCCCCCGCATCCAGGTGGACTGCTGCCTACCCAATGGTACCACTTTGTTCTACCCTGTTTGATTCTGTTCTATCCTGTTCCATTCTGTCCTATCCTGCTCTATTGCATTCTATTATATCCTGTTCTATCCTTCTCTATCCTGTTCTATCATGCTCTATCCTGTTTTATTCTATCCTTCTCTATCCTGTTCCATCCTTCTCTATCCTGTTCTATTCAGAATCAGAAATCAGAAATGGGAAATATTTTATTGATCCCCGGGGGGAAATTTTACAGTACTGGTGCTCCCATTCAAGATTAGAAAGCAGCATGAATTTAGAAATAAAGTATGTACAAAATATAAAAATAAGAAATAGAGAATAAAAAATTATACACATTTACAATATTTAAGTGAAAATAAAAGTTAAAAATATATACAGCAGGAATGTATATGTACGTCTATATATATAATATATATGGCACTTTCTGTCATTTGAGAATAAGTAATAGTGAGGTTGTATATTTAGAATATTTCCAGTCTGTTTCTTCTGAGTGTCTGACACTCAGAGGGAGAAGTTGAACAGTTTGATGGCCACAGGCAGGAATGATTTCCTGTGGCGCTCTGTTGTACATTTGGGAAGAATGAGTCTCCCACTGAAGCTGCTCTTGTGTCCGACCAGTACGTCATGGAGAGGATGTGAAACATTGTCCAAGATGCCCCGCAGCTTGGACAGCATCCTCCTCTCTGTCACCACTGTCAGAGAATCCAGCTCCACCCCAACAACGTCACTGGCCTTGTGGATCAGTTTGTTGAGTCTGTTGGAGTCCGCCACCCTCAGCATGCAACAGCATAGAGGATAGCACTGGCCACCACAGACTCATAAAACATCCTTAGCATATTCCGGCAGATGTTGAAGGACCTCAGCCGCCTCAGAAAATAGAGACGGCTCTGGCCCTTCTTGTAGAGAGCATTATTGTTCTTTACCCAGTCCAGTTTATTGTCAATGTGAACTCCCTGGTACTTGTAATCCTCGACAATGTCCACACTGACCCCCTGGATGGAAACAGGGGTCATCTGCACCTCAGATCCACAGTCAGCTCCTTTGTCTTTGTCACGTTGAGCTGCAGGTGGTTCTGCTTGCACCATGTGACAAAGTTGTCCACAGCAGCCCTGTACTCCTCCTCATCACCCTTACTGATACATCCAACTACTGCTGAGTCGTCAGAAACCTTCTGAACATGGCAGGTCTCTGTGCAGTAGCTGAAGTCGAGGCAGGACGTCTTACACAGCACGGGGACCCTCTGAAGACTCAGGCTTATGTTGAAGACATGGTGGAGTACTTCACATAGCTGGGGGGCACAGGCTTCAAGCACCCTGGGGCTGACACCATCAGGGCCCCCAGCCTTGTTTGAGTGGAGTATCATCAGCTGTCTCCTAACATGGTCAGCAGTGAAGCACACTGTAGAGGTGACCGGCGGGGGAGGGGTGGTGTCGTCAGGTGGAAAAGTGCCGTCAGCCTGGTGATTGGAGAATGAGGTGTGAGTAAAGCTCTCACAGGGGGTTGGGGGGCTGTGAGGAGCAGGAGGGGGAGGGGGGGGGGGTGGAATAGGTGAAGGTTGGAGGCAGACAGCAGAAGAGTCGGGGGGGCAGGGCCCACAGTGTCAAATCTGTTGAAAAACAGATTCAGTTTGTTGGCCCGGTCCACACTGCCTTCAATTCCTCTGTTGTTGGTTGACCTGTAACCCGTGATGGTCCTCATTCTACTCCAGACCTCTCTGATGTTGTTCCACTGGAGTTTCCACTCCAGCTTCCCCCTGGATCGTTCTCACCTCCTCCCTGTTGCCAGCTCTGAAGGCCCTCTTCTTTTCATTCAGGATGGCCTTGATGTCCTTTGTCACCCATGGCTTGTTATTTGAATAACAATGGACAGTCCTTGCTGGGACAGTGGAGTCCACACAGAAGTTGATGTAATCCGTGATGCACTCTGTGAGCCCATCAATGTCCTCTTCATGAGACTCAGAGTGCCTGCCAGTCAGTCACCTCAAAACATCTCTGAAGTGTCTCATAAGCCTCCTCCTCCTCACTGTCCTTATGGTTGCAGGCTGGCTCTTCACCAGAGGCACATAACAGGGGCTGAGGTGCACTAGGTTATGGTCTGACCTACCCAGAGGGGGAGGGGAGAGGAGCTGTATGCATCCTTCACGTTAGCATACAGCAAGTCCAGGGTCGTCTCCTCTCTAGTAGGACAGCTCACACACTGAGTGAAGGTGGGAAGCGTCTTTGCCATGGTGACGTGGTTGAAGTCACCCAAAATAGCAATGAATGCATTCGGGTGTTGAGTCTGTAGACGGGCTATGGCGGAGTGAATGACGTCACACGCCGACTTCGGGTTGGCAGAGGGGGGGGGGGGGGGGGGGTGTAAACAGTCACAACAATGGCATGTGAGAATTCCCTTGCCAAATACACTGCCCGTCCAAAAAAAAAGTCGCACACTCTGATATTTCGTTGGACCGCCTTTAGCTTTAAGTACGGCACGCATTCACGGTGGCATCGTTTCGATAAGCTTCTGCAATGTCACAACATTTATTTCCGTCCAGAGTTGCATCAATTTTCCGCCAATATCTCGTATTGATGATGGGAGAGTCGGACCGCTGGGCAAAGTCTTGTCCAGCACATCCCAAAGATTCTCAATGGGGCTGAGGTCTGTGGTGGCCAATCCATGTGTGGAAAATGATGTCTGTTGCTCCCTGAACCACTCATTCACAATATGAGCCCGATGAAGTCATTTGAGAATAAGTAATAGTGAGGTTGTATATTTAGAATATTTCCAGTCTGTTTCTTCTGAGTGTCTGACACTCAGAGGGAGAAGTTGAACAGTTTGATGGCCACAGGCAGGAATGATTTCCTGTGGCGCACATTTGGGAAGAATGAGTCTCCCACTGAAGCTGCTCTTGTGTCCGACCAGTACGTCATGGAGAGGATGTGAAACATTGTCCAAGATGCCCCGCAGCTTGGACAGCATCCTCCTCTCTGTCACCACTGTCAGAGAATCCAGCTCCACCCCAACAACGTCACTGGCATTGTCATCTTGGAATATGCCCGTGCCATCAGGGAAGAAAAACTCCATTGATGGAAATACCTGGTCATTCAGTATATTCAGGTAGTCAGCTGACCTCATTCTTTGGGCACGTAACGTTGCTGAACCGAGACCTGACCAACTGCAGCAACCCCAGATCATAACACTGCCCCCACAGGCTTGTACGGTAGGCACTAGGCATGATGGGTGCATCACTTCATCCGCCTCTCTTCTTACCCTGATGCGCCCATCACTCTGGAACAGGGTAAATCTGGATCCATCAGACCACATGACCTTCTTCCATTGCTCCAGAGTCCAATCTTTGTGCTCCTTAGCGAATTGAAGCCTTTTTTTCTGATTAGCCTCACTGATCAGTGGTTTTCTTAGGGCTACACAGCTGTTTAGTCCCAATCCCTTGAGTTCCCTTCGCATTGTGTGTGTGGAAATGCTCTTACTTTCACTATTAAACATAGACTTGAGTTCTACTGTTGATTTCTTACGATATGATTTCACCAAACGTTTAAGTGATTTCCGATCACCATCAACCAAGAGTTTGTTCCGACCATATTTCTTCCTCGAAGATGATGGTTCACCACTATCCTTCCAGGTATTAATCACGTGTTGGATGGTTCTTAACCCGATTTTAGTAGTTTCAGCAGTCTCCTTAGTTGTTTTCTTTGCTTGATGCAGGCCAATAATTTGACCCTTCTGAAACAGAGTAACATCCTTTCCACGACCACATGATGTCTGCCGACATGGTTGTTTAAGAAATGAGCTACTCACCGCATCAGCTAGGCTTAAATAAGTTGTTGCCAGCTGAACCATATTCATCACTGCAGTGATTATCCAATGGAAGGCTCTTACCTATTTGCTTAGTTAAATCCAGGTGGCAACTTTTTTTTTGGCCGGGCAGTGTAATACGGCCTGAGTCAGCCAACAGTTCAATGTCCGGGCAACAGACACTATCCTTGATGGTAATGTGGGAAGGATTGCACCACCTGTTGTTAACGAGAACAGCAAGTCCCCCTCCTTTACGCTTACCGCTCCCGGTGCAATCCCTGTCGGCCCGGACACTCTGAAAGCCGTTGATCACATCACGGTTAACACTATCGGAAAAATTCCAACGGTTTCTGAAAGCTGAGACGTTGCGCTTTACAGCCAGGTTTAGGTCTTAAAGGGTTAAGACCTAAGCCTCAAAATGTCCGCCTGGATGTTTTTGCTTATTTTGACAGATTCGCGAGTGAAATTATTGTAATGACATCTCATTGGCTGTAAAGCGCAACGTCTCAGCTTTCAGAAACCGAATTAGAATTCTTCCGATAGCGCAAACCGTGACGTAATTATGGTAATACAAAGTGCGCTTGCGCAAACGTGTCGCAGATGACACACTCGGTGTTAAAGGGTTAAACTACACTCCCGGTACTCCCTCTGACTCCTGGCCAGCACCGTTAGTTCGTCCATCTTGTTTGCCAGCGATCTCATGTTGCCCATGATGAGAAAGGGGAGACACGGCTTATATCTCCTTTTCTCCATAAGCCTCTGCTGTCTCGACCCACCTCTCTTCCCTCCTAGCTTCGTTCCCCCTCTGCATCCTCTGTGTGTTTTCCTCCAGATTTTAGCTGGGATCTCCGATGATCTGGTATCCAAGCCGGCCAGCTTCAGAGTGATCAGCTGATCTCTGGAATAGCGGCGGAAATTGCTGCGCAACTGTCCGATGTTTGAATGAAAGTAATTCCAGAGTGAAAAAAGGTGCCAGAACTCTCTCCACCAGCATGTTTGGAGAGGGCACAACTTCAAAAATCAGTATCTTAAAAAGTATTGAGTTAAATAAAAGGAATAAAAGGAGAAAAGTAAGAAAAAACAAGAAAACAAACAGGAGCGACTGTAACAGGCTGCATGCATGGTCGGTGCATGCGCACTACTACTTCTATCCTTCTCTACCCTGTTCTATCCTATTCTATCCTATTCTATCCTTCTCTATCCTTCTTTATCCTTCTACATCCTGTTCTATCCTGTCTTATCCTGTTCTGTCTTGTCCTCTCATTGTGTTTTCATGTGTTTCAGGGATGATGGTGAGTCTGGAGTGTCTCAGAGAAACTCCTCTCATCAGCATCAAGCAGCAGCTCTTCACTGAGGCCAGGAAGTACCCGCTGTACCACCTGCTGCAGGTACATCACTCTTTGACTTTTGACCCTGCCTCTTATTATCACTGGTAGTAACAGTTGTAATAATCTCTGCTCTCTGATTGGCCAGGAGGAGTCATGCTACATCTTTGTGGGTGTGACCCAGGAAGCAGAGAGGGAGGAGTTTTACGATGAGACGAGGCGGCTGTGCGACCTGCGACTGTTTCACCCGATCCTGAAGGTCATCGAGCCGCTGGGCAACCGGGAGGAGAAGATCCTGAACCGAGAGATAGGTAACACACCGAATGTGTCATCATCTTTCATCAAATGTGTCCACCCATAAACAGCCAATACTTTGTTACCAAACATCTCGTCAGACAGTCCCCTGAGGTAAATTGTGATTTGTGATACTGGGCTGTATAAATAAAATTGACATTGTCACTAATGTCATTCACCAAACAATTAAAGGGGACCTAGTATGCTTTTCCTTATTTCCTGCCGTATATATGTATATATATACAGTTGTGTCCAAAATAATAGCAGTGTGATTAAAAAGGTGAGTAAATGTCAAAATCCCTCAAATAAATTGTATTTTAATGAACACAAATGCATTGGGGACACAGCACTTTCTATTTCAAAGCAAGAAAATTGGAAAAAGTAATTGAATTTGATAATATTTTACAAAGTCAAGAAATATAATGTTCAAAAAAATAGCAGTGTTGACATCTGTCTTTACAAACTCAAATGTACTGTATAAACTAAGAAATACTTGAAGATTCAACATTCCTGAGAATCATAAACTAATATTTAGTTGCATAACCACGGTTTCTGATAACTGCTTCACATCTGTGGTGCATGGAGTCGACCGACTTCTGGCACCGGTCAACAGGTATTGCAGCCCAGGACAATTGTACTACGTTCCACAATTCCACTGAATTTCTTGGTTTTGCCTCACGAACAGCATTTTTCATGTCAGCCCACAAGTTTTCTATGGGATTAAGGTCCGGGGATTGTGCTGGCCACTCCATTACTTGAATGCCGTTTGTCTGGAACCATGATTTTGCTCGCTTGCTGGTGTATTTGGGGTCATTGTCTTGTTGAAACACCCATTTCAAGGGCATTTCCTCTTCAGCATACGGCAACATGACTTCTTCCAGTATTCTGATGTACTCAAACTGATCCATGATCCCTGGTATGCGATAAATAGGACCAACACCATAGTATGAGAAACATCCCCATATCATGATGCTTGCACCACCATGCTTCACTGTCTTCACTGTGTACTGTGGCTTGAATTCAGTGTTTGCAGGACGTCTGACAAACTGTCTGTGGCCCTTAGACCCAAAAAGAACAATCTTACTCTGATCAGTCCACAAAATATTACGCCATTTCTTTTTAGGCAAATTGTAACTGCTTCAGCACGTCTTTTTTTTAACAATGGGACTTTGCGGGGGCTTCTTGCTGGTAGCTTGGCTTCACATAGACGTCGTCTGATTGTTACAGTACTCACAGGCAACCTTAGATCTTCTTTGATCCTCCTGGAGCTGATCATTGGCTGAGCCTTTGCCATTCTGGTTTTTCTCAAATCCATTTGAATAGTCGTTTTTCTTTTTCTTCCTCGCCTTTCTGGTTTTGGCTGCCATTTTAAAGCGTTTGATATCATTTTAGCTGAACAGCCTATCATTTTCTGCACTTCTTTATAGGTTTTCCCTTCTTTGATTAATTCCTTAATCAAAGAACGCTCTTCTTCTGAACAGTGTCTTGAACGACCCATTTTACTCTGTTTTTCAAGGACAAATGCACAGCCAGCATATGCAGCGTCAGTTGCCTTGATCCTTAAATGAGGGCCCCCTGTTTAACACCTGTTTTTTTCACATTATCAATGACCTCACTTATTAAACTCAGCGCTGCTATTTTTTTGAACATGCCCCTTTCAGTTAATAATTCAGTTTCACAGAATCAGCAGCATGCACGCCATGCCTGTTGCATCTGTTGGTTTTCTATACCTTTACTAAACCTTCTAGAAACTTACTTGCAGTGTAGAAGTTGAAATTTTAACAAAAACAGTGATTTATCTTGCTAGTGATGTGGGACTGCTATTATTTTGAACACAACTGTATATATATAAACAATGTTGCTAAATGGGTTCCCTTATGTAGTTAAACACGGCAGTTGGACTACTTTGGTACCAATATTGGGCCATACAGAGCCAAGAAGAGCTAGTTAGGTTCCAATATAGGCCCAAAGAGGGCCAGAGATATCTGAACTGGTTCTGAAGCTGGGTTAGAGTTAGGGCCATGCTGGGCTTCTCTGGCTCCAGCAGGACCAAAGAGGAGTGCTCTTGTTCCAATAGAGGTCTAAACAGGGTCAAAGAGGGCTACCTACTGAAACGCACACAATGAACATGTCAACAAATGTCTGTGCAGCTATTGGCCTGTCATCAAACAGCTTGTCAGCCAATGTTGGTTGTCCCATGCCCTCATCACCGATAAACCATGTCACTAATGACCTCATCTCTCACCAAACTCCACCTCCCAGAGTTCCATCCTCCCCCCTCCCTCACACTCAGACTAAAACCGTCCCTGTGTTCAGGATTTGCCATTGGGATGCCAGTCTGTGAGTTTGAGATGATGAAGGACCCGGAGGTTCAGGACTTCAGACGCTCTATACTGAGCGTGTGCAGAGAGGCCATGGAGGAGAGGGAGGGGGGAGGGGCCCACAGCCAGGCACTCTACGTTTACCCCCCCAATGTGGAATCCAGCCCCCAACTCCCACAGCACATCTACAGCAAGCTGGACAAAGGTATTCACCCTGTTTGACCAGCTGGGGGAAGGACATGGTCTCAAAATGGGTTTCCTGCTCTTACAGAAGTAGAATCATAGGCTATGCTCAGAGCCTGAGTGACAGTGGGGGTCTCTGCTCCCACATTTGCCTGGCTGCTGAGGGTCTGTGTAAACCCTCAGGTGATCTGAGGCCTGTACTACGAAGCAGGTTCAACACACCCAGGACATCTTCTCCTTATCTGGCTTCACTAACAGCCGCATTACGCACATGGCGGTGGTTATCAACTCAGTAAGTCAACCCAGGATTTCACAATCTAGCCATGAGCGCGAGAACATTAAAGGGGTGGAGTTTGCAGCATCTGACCAATCACAAACATGGACACGTCTACTGGCAGCCGAGCGGCATATTTTACAAATATTAGACAAAGACAAATTTACATAATATTAGACAAAGAAGAAGTTCAACACATCGTCCAGGCTGAAAGCAACACAGCTGCAGCTGCCAACAATCCCCACTGTGTGACTGAAGGCTTCTAATATCACTGCCCCATCATGATTGCCCGAGGAGATCTGACTGATTACATTTGTGTGTTCTATTAAATTCATGTGTTTTTACAGGTTAGACAGTTTTAGTCTTATTCTGTCAGCTGCAGCCCCGAACTTTCAGATGGAGCAAATAAAACAAATATAAAAACATGGGTCACAGCGGTGAGTAGGCTTACTTTCACATCTTCTAAGAACAACAAGTACAAGGCTTCCGTGCTTCAGTCAGTCTCTGCTGGAGGATGATATCAGCACACAGGAGTCATTCCCTCCAACCAGAATCTATATCTCTCATATTAAACACCGTCAGGGAAAGAAAGGGCTGCCGGTCTCTGGACACTCTGCCCCCCTAAGAGACCCTCTCACAAGCCACCCCGAGCTCCACAGGATACTCTATGATTAATGATGCGGTTTTCCAAGAGAGCTGATTGGTCAGTAGGTGGTGCTTTTATACGATAACCTGCTCTGCTACAGGTCATGTTTGCAGCATAAGTTACCATGGTTATGTACGCCGGTAAAAAGTGAACCAGCGTCGTAACCCTGACGGTACCTCGCTATCCTCAAATCCAGCTACATAGTACAGGCGTTGGTTTAGTAATCAGCTCACTTTTCCACCAACTCTGACAAAATAATTTTGATCTTTGCCTTGCATGTGTTTAATGGGACAGAGATGTCAAAGAATCTTGCCATCAAAAAACAGATAAGCTTTTGTGCATCAGTCCAGGTTTGTAAGAGGTAGGACTTGTTGTGAATTCATTAATTTCAAACCTTGTACGCCCACCAACAAAGAAAAACTGCCAACCAAAAAGCAAAAAAGCAGCAACTAAACCAATCAATGGTGAGTTAAAAAAACTGAAGCAACATAATCAAAAGAATGTTTCTCCTCAAGCGTCGCTGACTAACCGATGAGTCAAAACAAGCAAGACATTTTCCAAACCTGACTCCCTAGGATACAACAAACAGGAGAAAATGGCAGCTCACCCCTATAGCTCCAGTGGTATTTACAAAATGTAGATTATTATATTTACAACATGTACACAGATACTTACAGTTAAACGACAAGGATACTCCGTCTAACAAGAGCTCACACATATAAACACACAAAGCAACTACAAGGGTTTGGAGGATGAGGACAGAGCCGAGGTGTTGCTGTCAGGCTGCTGGAAACATTTGAAAAGGCAGGACGACATGAGGTGTGGAAGTGAACCCAGGCGCAGACA
This sequence comes from Enoplosus armatus, assembly GCF_043641665.1. Lineage (NCBI taxonomy): Eukaryota > Metazoa > Chordata > Actinopteri > Centrarchiformes > Enoplosidae > Enoplosus > Enoplosus armatus. Next base: position 117,967 of record NC_092202.1, on the reverse strand, counting down.
CAGACTGGTAGTGAGTTTATGGTTTAGGGAATCGGGGGAATGGAGATGGAATGAGGAGGGCAGGATGACGGTGAGAAGAGGCTGAGCAGGCTGGGCAGAGTGGTATGGTGAGGAGGGTAGTGTGGAAGACTGGAGAGCAGGTGAGTGATGGCAGCTGGCTGAGAGCAGGCAGACAGATGAGTAGGCTGGTGAGAGGTGATCCTTGAACACAGGAGAACGGAGACAGAGATTAGTCACTGGAGGTGAACACGAGGTATCAAAAAAATGCAAGATCACAAAAGATGGCCAAGAGCAAAAGACCCTCAACTGGGGTTAGAACAACGATCTGGTGATGAATGGGAGGAAAGCCGGGGTAAATATACTACAGTGGATGAAGTTGATGACTGGCAGGTGTGGAACCTCAGCAACAGGTGTAAGTGATAGGCAGCAACCAGGAAGCCCAGGCCTAGGAATGCCACACCACATACACAGACAGACAGAGACAGAGGAAAAACACCCAGGGGAACTAGAGGCACGGCAGACACCGTGACACAGAATGTGTTGAATGGACCAATCAGCAGCAAATATTCCCCAAGCCAAACCCACAAATTCAGCCAAGGTAGATCATCGTACATTGTAGATCAGTCAAACAAGGCAGATAATCCAAGACGGACTAGGCAAAAAATGAGGTCAAAATCCCAAAACAGGTGAACAAAAACAAGGTAGACATAGAATGCTAAGGAATAGCTCAAACTCTTGCTCAAAGGACAAAGATGAACTGGCACAGAAGGAGGGGAGGACACAGGTTAAATACACACAGGTAATGACTAATTAGGACCAGGTGAAACTAATCAGGGCGGGGCAGGTAATCACAAAGGCGGGAAACACACAAGGGCAGGAAGTGAAGTGTCTGAAACGAGAGGAGAGGTAAATACTACAAAATAAAACAGGAAATGTGGAACACAAAACACAGAACAAAGCAAAACAGACTAACGAACAGGATGAGACATTACAAGAGCACACACACTTACACAAAACACAGGAAAAAAATAGGCCGAAGTTTGGAAACATGTTCAGTAATGTAACAATAGGGCCCCTGTGACCCCTGAGGGCCTCATGTCCTCTTTTAACCTCTCAATTAGTTAAATTCTGACGCAAACTGAATTCTGGGAATCTGTGGGGATCATCAAATTGAAGTAAGATAATGCTCTACCCATCTCTCTCTCTGTCCCTGTCTCTCAGGGAGGTTGATAGTGACCATCTGGGTGATCGTGTCTCCGTCGAACTCCAAACAGAAATACACCCTCAAGGTAAAGCTGCGTTGGTTTGTGTAGTTTCATACTGTGAGATGAAAGATGTGTGAGAGCTGACTTAAACTCTTTCTATATAGACATTAACCCTTTAATGTTCTGGTGGTTTTGTGGACCTGCTGGAATCTCTGCAGAGGAATTTCTGAATTAGGAATTTGTGCTCTCAAATTCCAGCTCACATGGAATGGATTAATATGTGAATGTAGAACAAACGTGCAGAATTAATATTTGGCATCTAGTCTCTAGGCCTCGTAGCTCCCCACACGGAAGTGCCAAGCTCAGCACAGCAGGGAGTGGGGAGTGACGGTAACAACTACCCCCACAGGAACGTAGACTCTGAGCATACAGGTGGATGTTGGGTGGAGTTTCTGAAGAGTGTCAGCAGAGCTTTCAGGTGAGCAGTGTGACAGCAAGCATGCAGGAAAGGAGTGAGCAGATGTGAAGGTGTCCGTCTGCTTCTAACATTGTGCTTGTTGGATCGTTGGACAGCATCTGAAATCCCCTTCCTTCATTTCATTTGATGGGGGTGTGTAACTTTCTGAAACAGACAATGTGGCATTTACACTCACTTTACGTAGTGATTGGTTAATCGTATGCAGGTGAGAAAGTTTAAAGGTACCACAGTAATGAAGCAGAGGAGAGCTGCTCTTTCAGCCCCTCCCAGATTCATCCCAGGTGGACTCCAGCTGACCTCATACTGTAGCAGCAGAAACTGTAGGTAGTTGTGTCTACTCCAGTCATTTAGCAAGGCACTCCCACAGTGTTAGTAGCAGGACAGCAGCTGTATTTTGAGATTGAGGTGGCTAAAATAAAGGAGCCCAAAGATCCCCAGGGGCCCCACAAGTTCTTAGTTCACCATGAGGCATTTGATTGTATGTAATTTTATTAATTGCAAATTCTTTTTCTTTTAGAAACTTGGACAACAAAACTGCATCATATATACACATATATGTATATGTATGTATGATTTTTTTCTCCAAACAGAAAAATTGATCATGAATCGATAAGGGAATCGGGCCGATAAGCAGAATTGATAATGGCATTGATAATGGTATCAATAAAATCTTATCAATCCCCATCTGTATAACTGATGTGTGTGTGTATATATATATGTATATCCTATAACTGATGTGTATATATTCCCTTATCGATTCATGATCATGATGTTTGGAAAAAGAGTAGGCCTACACAGGTTTTTACTCAGGAACAGTTTCATCTGGACATCCGAGTCCTTTAATATGTAATATTGGAGTCCAATCCAGTGCTTTGTTTACATAAATGTTGATCAAATAGGAATCTGACACATTAACATAATAACTGCAGCCTTCTAAATTCAACCTACCTTATTTTTCATGAGCTACTTGATCCAAATACTAAAGGTTCTGAATCAAAACTATAAAGTTGATGATCTTAAATTATTGATATGATATGGATGAAAATTGAACGGACAGAATGTGACTCCTAAAACTGTCGTGACAATATCTGCTAGAGAGAAGACTTCTCACTTTGTTGGTGTTGTTTGGACTACAAAAACACTCTGTTTGTACAGTGTTGTTACAAAGTGATGCTTCTTTTACCTCATAAACAATCTTCACAGTACAGACACCAGTCTTATGTCTTTCAAAAACTTTTCCTTGACCTTGACGGTAAATGTAAAAAAAATTAGGTCAAGGAAAGATGGGAAGGAGAACACCGTGGTCGCTTTAAATGTTGCTGCTGCAAGGAATTATGGGACAACATTATCTCCTTTCCTTTTGCAAAGGATGGTCCAGTGTAGCCTCTGCTAAAAGAGATAAGACAGGCAGCAACAAAGGACCTTTCTTTAGTAAATAGAGAATTTGACAAGCTCTCATCATGGCTGCCACTGACATACTTCAGGGTCATTTCACTTAGTCAGGAACCTTCATAAGATAAAAAGACTGATGATGTTCTATTATGTGTTTGTGAACAGGTGAGTCATGACAGTTTACCTGAGCAGCTGATAGCAGAGTCCATCAGGAAGAAAAGCAGATCGATGCATCTGTCACCTCAACAGCTCCGCCTCTGTGTCCAGGAGTACCAGGGACAGTACATCCTGAAGGTACACCTGTCTGTCTGTCTGTCTGTCTGTTTGGCTCACCTGTCTGTCTATGTCCAGGAGTACCAGGGACAGTACATCCTGAAGGTACACCTGTCTGTCTGACTCACCTGTCTGTCTATCTACCTGTCGGTCTCCTCAGGTGTGTGGCTGTGATGAGTACCTGTTGGAGAAATATCCTCTCAGTCAGTACAAGGTAACAACTTCACTTTCACACCTTCATCAACAAACTCTTTAATACAACCGGTCTCACTGTCTCTACCTGTCTTGCCCCCCACCTGTCTCTCTGCAGTATATCCGCTCCTGTATCATAGTGGGTCGTCTTCCTCACCTGATGCTGGTCTCCAAAGACAGTCTCTACTCTCAACTACCTGCCTCTGGCTTTGTCACACCTTCATACAGGTACAACAGCCTATCAGCATCCCTGACACACTTATCACAGCCAATCAGGAGCTTGTACAGGTGTACTGTAGCCAGGACGTTTGTTGTTTGTGTTTCAGTCGTCGGACTCCTCAGCCGTCTCCCTGTCCAGGAGGAGGTGATGGTTCTCCTCCTCGCTCTCTGTGGGCCTTCAACACTCTGCTGAGGGTCCGACTGCTCTGTGCCACCTACGTCAACGTCAACATCAGAGACATTGACAAGGTTTGTCTGTCAATCTGTGTTCATGTCTGTTCTTGTGTTCTCATGTTCTTATGGAACGTCATCAGTCACAGTCCGAGTACTGTTCACATTCAAAGTCCACGTGTGGACAAAAATGGTCCAAATGAGCAGAAGTGGTCCTGTCCCGTCCGTCTTATCAAGGATACTTTGGCAGGTGTTATTGTGTCTCTAAATGTTATGTTTTGATATCTAAGTATATCGTTCATTCAACAAAATGTCTACTTGAAAATTCACTCTGACGTTTTGGGAGATGCGAGGAGCAGCTAGAGACTGAGACTGACCGGTCAGACATGGACAGATTGGGAGACAACAAGCTGTTTTCATTCATTGGACAGCTGTCACTTTGTCAACTACAATGCGCTTTTCCTGAAGAAAATGCCTGTGAGAGCTGCAAGCTGCTGCTACAGCAGCAATATTTCAAATCTTTTAGCGCCACCTACTAGTGAATTTGTATCAAATGCTACAGACTTGCTCAGCATCCCCATCTGTACAACTGAATGTGGTTACCATGCCCTGAGTAGGATTCGATCTCAGAACCTTTGAATCTAAAAGGGGCACAGAAGTAGCATTTTGTTGACATGTAATCTTGAACCTGAAATTTGAAAGATTGAATTTGACCCAGTTACAAACCCTTTTCACCTGAGCCTTGAAAGAAAAGTTAGAATGAACTCCGAGGTATTTTCAGATATGACCTGTAGCCTCTCCCCTGATACAAACACATCTGGCTCTACACTACAACGGTTGGTCTTGGTGAAAAACATGCGCATTGTTGTAGACACAAACATCATTGCTTTAACCATGCTGTTACATGAAGCATGGAGTTTGTGAGTTCATTAGCAACTTGTGTCATACTGTTAACATGTACATATATTACAGTTCCATCCACATACATTTGGATGTTGGTGTAAAGACATACAGATGGCAAATCATTGATATATAATGTAAACAGCAATGGGCCCAGGATAGATCCTTGTGGGACACCTGTGAACAGACAGATGATTCTGCACTCGGACATACTGAGACCGATTTAACAGATATGATTCTATACATTAAAGAATCAAAGAAAGACTAAAGGACATTAGATTTCTATGATTAACAGTGTCAAATGCTTTCTTGAGGTCAAGAAACACAGCTGATAATGCCACCTTTATCCAATAGAGATAGAGAAAAACAGTTGGCTATCTCAGCTGAATAATTGGCTTTGAAGCCAAATAGCATTGGGTGCAGAACGAATGAGCTATATTCAGATGGCAAATGATTTGCTTAGCTACCAATTTCTCTGCAATCTTACACACTGTAGGTAGGATGCTGATGCTGCAGTCCTTTTGTGTCTCTTTGTAGTCTTTGATCTCTCTTTGTAGTCTTTGGTGTATCTTTGTAGTCTTTGATGTCTCTTTGTAGTCTTTGGTGTATCTTTGTAGTCCTTTTCAGAATCATCAGAATCAGAATTAGAAATACTTTATTGATCCCTGGGGGGAAATTACACAATTCTAGGGTGAAAAAAAAGTACCAGAACTCTCTCTACCAGCATGTTTGGAGAGGGCACAACTTTAAAAGCTACTAGTTAAAAATATGAAGTTATGATAAAGGAAAAGTAAGAAAAAATAAGAAAACAAACAGGAGTGACTTTAAGAGCCTGCATGCACTGTCGGCGCATGCACACTTTTGTCTTTGTAGTTGTTGGTGTCTCTTTGTAGTTTCATTTTGAGACCACAAACTTTTGATGAACTTTGAGTGTAGATCTAATATTTGTAGTGAAGTTAAGATTCATGTTTTTATTGGAGAGTTTAACGTTGAGTTGGGGTGTTTTTTCACAGTACAGGTATGTTGAAGTGTACTCACCTGAGCTGCTGTTGTCAGTAAGACCTCTGATAGTACAGTATCCTCCTGTTTCTTGGAGTTTTGATTCCATAGTTGAAGTTCCCATATAGACATGACAGCTGGTGTGTTAACATTATTGTGTATAGGTTCAGATATGTTTGTAAACCTATGTGTGTATACATGTATGTGTGTTTCTGTATAGATCTATGTGAGGACGGGTGTCTATCATGGCGGAGAGCCGCTTTGTGACAACGTCAACACACAGAGAGTTCCCTGCTCCAACCCCAGGTAACATACACACTCATATACACAGTCAGTATACACACTGATTATATACACAGTCAGTATATACACTGATTATATACAGTCAGTATATACACTGATTATATATACAGTCAATATACTCACTGATTATATACACAGTCAGTATACACACTGATTATATACACAGTCAATATACACACTGATTATATATACAGTCAGTATACAAACTAAACGTCAGCATCCAATGATGTTGAAATGTTGCTGCCGCTCTCTGTCTCACTATCAGGCACCAACCTCTGGGTGTAAAAAGTGAAGCCAATGCTGAAGTGCCTTAAACCTGCATTCTTTCTAATGGCCAGTAGGGGGCGACTCCACTGGTTTCAAAAACAAGTCTGATTGCATAGAAGTCCATGAGAAAATGACCCGACTTCTCACTTGATTTATCACCTCAGTAAACATTTTCCTCATGAGTTTATGGTCTTAATCTCTAGTTTCAAGTCTTCTTCAATACAGCATGATGACCACGATAGTAAATTATGGGTCCATTTAGAGTAAAATAGATGATAAAGCAGGGTATGCTTTAGGGCGGTACTACCCTGTGGATAGTGGTGTTCAGTTGTACTAAAAGACACTCTAGGCTGTTCACGTTTTCCTGTTAGTACATCAGGGTGCAGGTGTAGGTAGGCGTGCATCGTGTCCTTGGGGTCTCAGATCCCCAGCTCCACCCTCTCGACCAAATATGGTCGCTTCTGGTTCCAAAAAAACAAGATGGCGATGGCCAAAATGCCAAACTGGAGGCTTCAAGACATTAGTCCACAAATCAACAGTGGACATCACGGTGGCTACGTCCACTTCTTTTATACAGATGCTCACTACATTTCTCTCCAATTCCTGTCTCTCTGTCTTACCTGTCTGTCTCTCTCCAGGTGGAACGAGTGGCTCACCTATGACATCTACCTGGCTGACCTCCCTCGCTCAGCCAGACTCTGTCTGTCTATTTGCTCTGTGAAGGGAAGGAAAGGAGCCAAGGAGGTAGGAAAGGAAGGAGACCAGGATACATAAACACGTGAAGGAATCAATGAAAGAATGACTAAATAAACCTGTCTGTCTGTCTGTCTGTCTGTCTGTCAGGAGCACTGTCCTCTGGCCTGGGGGAACGTTAACCTGTTTGACTATACGGACATTCTGGTTTCGGGTAAAGTGGCTCTCAGTCTTTGGCCCGTCCCTCACGGCCTTGAGGACCTCCTGAATCCCATTGGAGTCGCTGGTTCAAATCCCAACAAGGTCCATAACACCTCTATCTACCTGTCTGTCTCTCTGCCTGTGTATCACAATGAAGACAGTTGAGTAAATGATGGATCGTCTTGTCCTCTGTAGGAGACTCCCTGTGTGGAGCTGGAGTTCTCCTGGTTTAATCAGACGGTCCTGTTTCCTGATGAACAGCAGATAGAAGAACACGCAAACTGGACCATCAGCAGAGAGCTGGGTTACAACTACTGCCATGGACTGGTAATATATATACAGCCGTGGCCAAAAGTCTTGAGAATGACACAAGTATTGGTTTTCACAAAGTTTGCTGCTTCAGTGTTTTTAGATCTTTTTGTAAGATGTTACTATGGTATACTGAAGTATAATTACAAGCATTTCATAAGTCTCAAAGGCTTTTATTGACAATTACATTGAGTTTATGCAAAGAGTCAATATTTGCAGTGTTCACCCTTCTTTTTCAAGACCTCTGCAATTCGCCCTGGCATGCTGTCAATCAACTTCTGGGCCACATCCTGACTGATGGCAGCCCATTCTTGCATAATCAATGCTTGGAGTTTGTCAGAATTTGTGGGTTTTTGTTTGTCCACCCGCCTCTTGAGGATTGACCACAAGTTCTCAATGGGATTAAGGTCTGGGGAGTTTCCTGGCCATGGACCCAAAATTTCGATGTTTCATTCCCAGAGCCTCTTAGTTATCACTTTTGCCTTATGGCAAGGTGCTCCATCATACTGGAAAAGGCATCGATCGTCACCAAACTGTTCTTGGATGGTTGGGAGAAGTTGCTCTTGGAGGATGTTTTGGTACCATTCTTTATTCATGGCTGTGTTCTTAGGCAAAATTGTGAGTGAGCCCACTCCCTTGGCTGAGAAGCAACCCCACACATGAATGGTCTCAGGATGCTTTACTGTTGGCATGACACAGGACTGATGGTAGCGCTCACCTTTTCTTCTCCAGACAAGCTTTTTTCCAGATGCCCCAAACAATGGGAAAGGGGTTTCATCAGAGAAAATGACTTCACCCCAGTCCTCAGCAGTCCAATCCCTGTACCTTTTACAGAATATCAGTCTGTCCCTGATATTTTTCCTGGAGTGAAGTGGCTTCTTTGCTGCCCTTCTTGACACCAGGCTATCCTCCAAAAGTCTTTGCCTCACTGTGCGTGCAGATGCACTCACACCTGCCTGCTGCCATTCCTGAGCAAGCTCTGCACTGGTGGTGCTCCGATCCCGCAGCTGAATCAACTTTAGGAGATGGTCCTGGCGCTTGCTGGACTTTCTTGGGTGACCTGAAGCCTTCTTCACAACAATTGAACCTCTCTCCTTGAAATTCTTGATGATCCGATAAATGGTTGATTTAGGTGCAATCTTACGAGCAGCAATATCCTTGCCTGTGAAGCCCTTTTTGTGCAAAGCAATGATGACTGCACGTTTCCTTGCACGTAACCATGGTTAACAATGATGGAAGAACAATGATTTCAAGCACCACCCTCCTTTTAAAGCTTCCAGTCTGTTTTTCTAACTCAATCAGCATGACAGAGTGATCTCCAGCCTTGTCCTCATCAACACTCACACCTGTGTTAACGAGAGAATCACTGACACGATGTCAGCTGTTCCTTTTGTCGCATGGCTGAAATGCAGTGGAAATGTTTTTTGTGGGATTAAGTTCATTTTCACGGCAAAGAGGGACTTTGCAATTAATTGCAATTCATCTGATCACTCTTCCTTCATAACATTCTAGAGCAGGGGTCTTCAATGTTTTTCAGGCCAAGGACCCCCAAACTGATGGAGAGATGGAGTCTCTATATTGTATAAAATTGTGTTTTATATTAAACTGGGCCTAGTGCCATGTATAAACATAGCTACCCTGTTATTGTGCATTCAATACTAAGCTATTCAAATAATACACAGGTTCATATATTCACGTTTTTATTTTAAACATGTGTAAGGTACAGGGTGGCCGTGCCACTGCCATTTATAAACATACATCTTGCATACAACACTGAGCTACTAAAATAATTCACAGATTCATGTTTTTATTTTAAACATACATGTAGAAGGGACAGTGAATCCTCAAGCCATCTGTGGATGGCACACACACTCCCACATTAGTGAGATGTCTGACCCTGATGAGTAGCACACAACTTATCTAACCTTGGACGGATGGAGGTTGTCAGGCAGAGGGTCATATCAGCCTCAGGCTGCAGTCTTGACCTGTATTTGTTTTTCAGGTAGGTGAGTGAGGAAAATCCACTTTCACAAAGATATGTTGTTGCAAAGGGCAAAAGGCTCATCATTGCTTTTGCTGCCAATTGTGGAAAGTCTTTCTGGCAAGAGATCCGGAACTGGGTGAGTGGTTTAGTTTCATATATGTTTCTGAACGTACTGTCAGTGGATAGTTCGATGAGCTGATCCTCCTCTGTCACTGTCAGACGTGCCGTCTGCTGCGTTGTCTCTGAATGGAAACTGTATCCATGTCTTCTCCCTGCACCAGGAGTCAGCCTCAGAAAAGTAGTTCCTAAATTGTCCCTCGAGCGCCTCCAAGTGCGCAAGAATTGCGCGTGTTACGGGAGGCGAGAGCACAGCAGAGTCTCCCAGCTCATCCACTGATGGAAACATGGAAAATATTCCCTCCCCGACGCGCTCCTGCCATCTTCTGATTTTTTTGAGAAAGCCTTCCATTCTGTCATACAGCTGAATGGCATGTGTATTGCGACCTTGCATAGAACTGTTAAGTTTGTTCAGCTCAGCGAAAATGTCAGCAAGATATGCAAGTTTGGTGACCCAGACATTGTCACTGAAAAGTGCAACCAGCTCTGTGCGCTTTTGGAGAAGTAAAAACTCCCGAATAGATGTGCGTAATTCCAACACACGTGACAACACTGTTCCACGTGAAAGCCATCAAACCTCAGAATGGTACAGTAGCGCAGTGTGTTCTTCTCCCTCAGCAGCACAGAGATTAGAGAAGAGACGCGTTTGCAAAGCACTCTTCTTGACTATATTGACAACTTTCACGACCGAGTCCATGACATCTGACAATTCAGCGCTCATGTCTTTGGCAACAAGTGACTCCCTGTGTAGCATGCAGTGCGTCCAAATCACTTGCGGAGTCGGTGCACAGCACAATACATTTTGCCCATGGAATGTCATTTTCTCTGAAAAAACATCAATCACTTTGAAGATTTCAGAACTAGTTGTGCGTTCAGGAAGCCGCTTACAAAACAAAAATTCCTCCTGGATTTCCTTTTGATGGACAAAGCGCACAAACGCCAGAAGCTGGGCGTCCTTTGACACATCTGTTGATTCATCATATTGTAATGCAAATGCATCCGCCAACCTCAGCTTCTCTATCAGTTGCACCCTCACATCAGATGCCATCTCGTCAATACGGCGAGCAATGGTTGTGTCCGACACTGGAATAGTTTTCAGTTTGTTAATGTCAATATCATTCCCATACATTGTTTTACACACGTCAGTTGCTGAAGGCAATATTAAATCCTCTCCAAGTGTGTATGGTTGTTTCTTCTGGGCAATCCGAAGAGCAACTTGATAAGAGCATTTCAAAGCGAGCTCACCAACTTTGGCTGATTTTCTCATCAATGTCTGTTGACCTTGGAGGGATTTGAGACTAGTTTGGAAGTATTCAACAGGTTTGTCTTTTAAGTGGCTGTGGGTTGTCTGCAACAGTATTGCTGATGATTACCAAAATATTTTTTTTATGTTTCTGTCATGGTTAATCCACCAGTATGTGCAAGCTCTTTAATCAAAGTAATAACTTTAATGCTAAAATATAATTATTGTTGTTATCCATGAATTTTCAAATTTACTGTTTTACAAAAAAGCAGAAAAAAATAGTAAAGCACATTATTATTTTTTGATTGAGATGCCAAATTACAATTATTTACTTGCATTCCTGAACAGAAAAGTTTGTTTTAGTGGTTGTGTGTTATTCTTGATTAATTTCTCACTTCTCAGAGAATTCCAGTGTGTTGGCTCAAATTTGGGTATATAAACATGAGTTCAGTTTGAAATTCCTCACTCCTGTTCAAAATGGTGAAGCGTAGGGAACTCACTGAGAAAGAAAGAGTCCGAATTAAAGCACTTCATGATGCTGGATGGTCTTTGAGACAAATAGGGCAAGACATAAAGTGTTCTCACAGTGTGGTGAAGAATGCCTTGGACTCGATTGCAGAGACTGGTACTTACAAAATGCGTCAAGGAAGAGGCTGAAAACGAAAGCTAACTGAAGCAGATGTCAGGCACCTCAAGATTGTAAGTACTAGAGACAGAAGGAAGACCACTGCTGATCTTCAGGCAGAGATTAATGCTTCTAGATCAGAATCTGCGAAAGTCTCCAGAATGACCATAAGCAGATGACTGAAGGAACAAGGCTTAAAGGGAAGAATAGCTGCTAAGAAGCCATTATTGAGGCCTGCAAAAATCCCAAAACGCCTAAAATTTGCCAGGAACACTAGACTGTAGATGACTGGAAGAAGGTATTCTGGACGGACGAGTCCAAGTTTGAACTCTTCGGTCAGCATCGTCGTGTTTATGTCCGCAGAAAAGCTGGAGAACATTTTGATGCTAGATGCATTGCACCCACAGTGAAACATGGTGGAGATTCCATTATGGTATGGGGTTCCATTTGTGGAAACGGCATGGGCAAATTTGTTAAAATCGACGGTATCATGAATAAGAAGGTCTACCACAACATCTTGGTGCATCATGGATCCCTTCTGGATTGAACCTGATTGGTTGTGGGTTCATATACCAAGAAGACAATGACTCCAAGCATACTGCAAAGCTGTGCAGAGAGTACTTGACCAAGAAAAAGGAATCTGGAGTATCTTGGACTGGCCAAGTCAAAGTCCAGACTTGAATCCTATTGAACAGATCTGGGATTTATTGAATTCAAAAATAGATCTCAATCTATATCTTCTCAATCCAAGATGGCGCCGCGGATGGCTGCCTCGGTCTGTTGGAGCGCATTGTTTTGCCTTGTTTTGTCTGTAAACAGTGTTTTTTGTTTTGGTTCACGGAGCTCTTTCACCAGAGAAGAGCTCATGAACATCAGGGGAACAACTCCAGTGGATTTGTTTCCCGAATTTCTTGCACCTTTAACTGTTTTATGGGACATTCTGGTCAAAGGTGCTCTCACCTTTGCAGCTCTACGTCGACGTAGAGGGAAACGTGCCGGTGCGCTCGTGCGTCTTCGCCGGCGAGGACAACGCACACCGCTACCCGGAATATTTCTCTCTAACGTGCGCTCACTGGGAAATAAGATGGACGAACTCCAGCTGCTGATGAGGAGAAACAAGGACTTTTATTCATCTGCTGTTTTGTGCTTCACGGAGACATGGCTGGGGAAAAGAACTCCCGACGCGACGCTGCAGCTGGACGGTTTCCAGCTACTCAGAGCGGACCGCGACGCGCACCTCTCCGGCAAAACAAAGGTGGAGGTATTTGTTTTTACATCAACAGCAGCTGGTGTAACGACGTGACAGTGATCCGACGGCATTTCTCTCCTTCCCTGGAAACCTTTTTCATGAACTGTTAACCTTACTACTCCCCCCGTGAGTTCGCTTCATTCGTTCTGGTCGGTGTTTACATTCCACCGGAGGCCAACGTGCAGGACGCACAGCGCGCACTCGCCGACCAGATACTGGAAACGGAGCAGACCAACCAGGACTCCTTAGTTATTGTCCTCGATGACTTTAACAAAGGTAACCTCAGACATGAGCTCCCCAAATACAAACAGTTTATTAAATGCCCAACCAGGGAGGGGAACACTCTGGATCACTGTTACACCACAGTCAGTAACGCTTTTCACGCCGTCACCCGCGCTGCACTGGGACACTCTGACCACGACATGGTCCACCTGAATCCTGCATACAGGCAGAAATTAAAACGTTCTAAGCCTGTTGTGAGAATTTCGAAGAAGTGGACCAGTGAAGCTGCAGAGGACCTGAAGGCGTGTTTGGACTGCACTGACTGGGATGTTTTCAGGACTGCTACCAACAGTCTGGATGAGTACACAGAGGCTCTGACGTCATATATCAGCTTCTGTGAGGACTGCTGCGTACCAACTCGGACCAGGGTGAGTTATAACAACGACAAACCCTGGTTCACAGCAAGACTGCGACAGCTGAGGTTGGAAAAGGAAGAGGCGTTTAAGAGTGGCAACAGAGCAGAGTTTAAGGATGCCAAGTACAAGTTTAGCAAGGCGGTGAGGGAAGCTAAACGACTGTACTCAGAGAGACTACAAGACCAGTTCTCCTCCAACGACTCTGCTTCTGTGTGGAGGGGGCTCAGGCAGATCACCAACTACAAGCCAAGAGCCCCCAACTCTGCTAACGACCGACGCCTCGCCAACAGCCTCAACGACTTCTACTGTCGCTTTGAAAGACAATGGGACAGTCCTGACACCATCCCCCACACCATCAGCCACCAGCTCCAGCCCAACAGCCCCAACCCCCTCATCACACCTGGGGCTGAACTCTCACACCTCTTACCACCACAGCTGCCCCCCACAGTGCCCCCCACTCCTCCAGCATCGACACCTCTGTCTGTCCTTGAAAGAGATGTAAACAGACTCTTCAAGAGACAAAACCTGCGAAAAGCTGCTGGACCAGACTCCATCTCCCCATCCTGCCTGAAGTGCTGCGCCGATCAGCTGTCTCCGGTGTTCACGGACATCTTCAACACCTCACTGGAGACATGCCACATGTCAGCCTGCTTCAAGGCCTCCACCATCATCCCCGTCCCCAAAAAACCAGGGCCCACAGGATTAAATGACTACAGACCATCGCCCTGATCTCTGTGGTCATGAAATCATTTGAACGCCTGGTCCTGTCCCACCTCAAATCCATCACCGACCCTCTGCTGGACCCCCTGCAGTTCGCCTACAGAGCCAACAGGTCTGTAGACGACGCCGTCAACCTGGCTCTACACTTCATCCTCCAACAGCTCCGCAGGATCCTATGCCAGGATCCTGTTTGTGGACTTCAGCTCTGCCTTCAACACGATCGTCTCGGCTCTTCTTCAGGACAAGCTCTCCCAGCTGAACGTGCCTGACCCCACCTGCAGGTGGATCACAGATTTCCTGTCTGACAGGAAGCAGCACGTGAAGCTGGGGAAACACGTCTCAGACTCGCGGACGATCAGCACCGGCTCCCCTCAAGGCTGTGTTCTTTCTCCTCTACTCTTCTCCCTGTACATCAACAGCTGCACCCCCAGTCACCAGTCCGTCAAGCTCCTGAAGTTCGCGGACGACACCACCCTCATCAGACTCATCTCTGGAGAGGATGAGTCTGCCTACAGGTGGGAGATTGAACATCTGGTGACCTGGTGCAACAGCAACAACCTGGAGCTTAATGCTTCAAAGACAGTGGAGATGGTTGTAGGCTTCAGGAAGAGTGCAGCACCACCCGCCCCCGTCACCCTGTGTGACTCTCCAGTGGACACTGTGGAGTCCTTCGTTTCCTGGGCTCCATCATCAGCCAGCTCCCTCATCAAGAAAGCCCAACAGAGGATGTACTTCCTGAGGCAGCTGAGGAAGTTTAACCTGCCACAAACAATGCTGGTTCACTTCTACACCGCCATCCTAGAGTCCATCCTCATCTCCTCCATCACCGTCTGGTACGCTGCTGCCTCCACCAAGGACAGACGCAGACTGCAGCGTATCATCTGCTCTGCAGAGAGGGTGATTGGCTGCAACCTCCCATCTCTTCAGGACCTGCACTCCTCCAGGACCCTGCAGCAGGGAAGATTGCTGCCAACCCCGCCCACCCTGGACACCATCTGTTCGACCCCCTCCCCTCTGGCAGGAGGCTGTGGTCCATCAGGACCAAAACCTCCCACCACAAAAACAGTTTCTTCCCCTCTGCAGTCAACCTGACGAACTTACATTGACACCCCCCCCAAACACAAACACAAGTTATACATTATATTAACGTACATCACCCCTGTCCCCCCTGCGTTACATTAACGCACCTACCCCCTTCTGGACACTTTACCTGGACACTTTACTTTATTCTCGTCACTGCACTGTTGTTATTTATCTTATCTTATTTTTTTTTTTTTATTCTTATTCTTATTTTAGCTTTTATATTCTACTCATTTGATATCAAAACAATAGCACCTTCAGACCACAGCAAATTCCTTATAATGTATGTTACTTGGCAATAAACAGTTTCTGATTCTGATTCTGAGATTGCACAAAAGTTTCATCCAAAGCAAGTCTCTGGGAATAGCTACAAACTATTTGGAACTCAGTAACAAAAGAGACAGTCGAAAATAAAAACAATGCCAGCAAGATTGCAAGCTGTTATCAGGGCCAAAGAAGGTCATACAAAATATTAAGATTTTTGGTTAATATATGTGAATAAGGACTATATCGTTGTTCCAGTTTGTTATTTGCCTAATAAATAACAATACAATTTTTAGTTTGAAACAAGTTTTTGACAGACTTCTAAAATATTTGTTAAGCACTGTATATATATATATATATATATATATATATATATATATATATGTATGTATACATATGATATATACACCAATCAGGCGTAACATTATGACCACTGACAGATGAAGTGAATAAAACTGATTATCTCTTCATCATGGCACCTGGGATATATTAGGCAACAAATTAACATTTTGTCCTCAAAGTTGATGTGTTAGAAGCAGGAAAAATGGGCAAGCATAAGAATTTGAGCGAGTTTGACAAGGGCCAAATTGTGATGGCTAGACGACTGGGTCAGAGCGGAGGAGGAATGGTTTGAGGAGCACAACAACGAGTTTGAGGTGTTGACTTGGCCTCCAAATTCCCCAGATCTCAATCCAATCGAGCATCTGTGGAATGTGCTGGACAAACAGCCTCTCTCCCATCTTCTCCCTGTCTCTCTCCCCCCTTGTCTCTCTCTCCTACCTGTCTCCCTGTCTCTCTCCGCCCTTGTCTCTCTCTCTCACCTGTCTCCCTGTCTCTCTCCCCACTTGTCTCTCTCTCCCGTCTTCTCCCTGTCTCTCTCCCACCTGTCTCCTTGCCTCTGTCCCTGTCTCTCTCCCCTTTTGTCTCTCTCTCCCACCTGTCTCCTTGCCTCTGTCCCTGTCTCTCTCCCCTTTTGTCTCTCTCTCCCACCTGTCTCCCTGTCTCTCTCCGCCCTTGTCTCTCTCTCCCACCTGTCTCCCTGTCTCTCTGTCTCAGAGCAGTCGTCTGGCCTGTGACAGCAGTGCTTCAGCAGGTGATGCAGAGCAGCTTCGTTCTCTCTGCTCCAGAGATCCTCTCTACGAGCTCTCAGAGCAGGAGAAGGACTTCCTCTGGAGACACAGGTAAGGGGCAGGACTTAACATGGAGACACTGGTGAGGGGTGTGGCTTAACATGGAGTTTGCATAAAAAGATGGACTCACCTGTCTACACCTGTCTCTGTCTGTTTCTCTACCTGTGTCAACCTGTCTTTTTCTTTGTCGCTACCTGTCTTACCTGTCCTTATCTGTTTCTATTTGTGTCTCTACCTTTGTGTTTACCTGTCTGTGACTTTGTATCGTCTTTCATCTTAACCTGTCTCTACCCATCCTGACCTGTCTATCTGTCCACACCTGTCTTTCTCTATGTCCCTACCTGTCTGTATTTATTGTCTGTCTCTTTGTGTCTTCCTGTCTTTCTGTCTACCTGTATCTCTCTCTCTCTCTCTGCAGACATTACTGTGTAAACATCCCAGAGTCTCTTCCTAAGCTGCTTTTGTCCGTTAAATGGAACTCCAGAGACGAAGTTTCCCAGGTACAAAACACATGCTCACAGTCAGGATGGTTTCTTTATATATTTCAATTAATCCCGTCAGTTACCTGTCTCCTCCTCCTCCTCCTCCTCCTCCTCCTCAGATGTACTGTTTGTTGAAGGAGTGGCCTCTGATGGAGCCTGAGTCAGCTCTGGAGTTGTTGGACTGTAACTTTCCTGATCCGATGGTCAGAGAGTTTGCTCTGCGCTGCCTGGTGCAAGGCCTGACGGACGACAAGCTGTCACAGTATCTCCTGCAGCTCGTACAAGTACGTTTACACCCTCACCTCCTGGTACAGGTATGGTTCACCTCCTGGTACAGGTACGATTCAAGAATATGCTATAAAATTCAACCATAAAAGAAGTGAACCAAAGATGAGGTGTGAGAAGTGGCTGCAGTTTGACATTAATCTCTCTCTCCCACCTGTCTCCTCCTCTCTCTGCCCTTGTCTCTCTCTCGCACCTGTCTCCCCCATCTATCTCTCTACCTGTCTCTCTACCTCTGTCTCCCTGTCTGTCTCTATCTCCCTTTGTCTTTCTCCCACCTTGTCTCTCTCTTCCCCTCTGTCTCTCTCCCATCTGTCTCCCTGTCTCTCTCCCCCCTGTCTCCCTGTCCCTGCTAACCACTGCACGACCATGCCGCCCACCGTTATGCTAGTTTATATAATTATAACATTAACACACATGGTGCTTGTTGTATTTGTACAATCAGATTGACATATACATACATGAACACAACACATTAACATTGGGTACACAAGATCTATCATGATTTTCTTAAATGTTCGCCATTGATAATTATCTTCTTATATGACCAGTTTTTATTCTCATCACCAGTGTTTTCTTGTTTACTGTTTTATATTGTTTGCTTTGAAAAAATAAATATCTTTATGTGTGATGTCAGTTAAAACTGAGAATCTAAATTGTGTGTTTTCAGGTGTTAAAGTATGAGATGTACCTGGACAATCCTCTGGCTCGTTTCCTGATAAAGAAAGCTCTGACCAATCAGAGGATAGGACACTTCTTCTTCTGGCATCTCAAGTGAGAAATATGACCTGTGTAATAAAGCTTATCTTTATCTCCTCCATGTTGAGCTCAGTCGTTACTGAATCACTAACAAAATAAAGATTTACTAGTTCTAGTCTAGTTCTTTAATGTTGTGTTCAAACTAACAGAAACGCTGTTTCAGGTCAGAGATGCACAATAAGACGGTGTCCCGACGGTTCGGTCTGCTGCTGGAAGCCTTCTGTAGAGCCTGTGGCATGTACCTGAAACACCTGAACAGACAGGTGAGTACAAGTTCAGTCTGTCTCTGTGCTATGATTGGTCAGTCTTTTCTGGCTGAAGTCACTTAAAAAATTGCAGACTGACTGCGTTTGTTCATTAATGTGAAGCTGCTGCCATCTAGTGGTTCAATATGATACTGCTACCAATAACAGAACTGAGCGTGTTCATGATAGGCTACCTTCTGGGACACATTTCAGACTAAAGACCAGTTAATTGGGGACTAGCTGTCCTATTGGGGACAACGGCTGTGTCCTCAATTGGGAAAAAGCTGATTTTTGGGTTAGGGTTAGGTTTGGGATAGGATTAAGTAAGTAGTGGTTAGGGGTAGGTTTAGGGTAAGTGTCCAGGAAATTAATGTAAGTCTATGTAATGTCTCCAGAAGTGACAAGTCAACATTTGTGTGTGTGTGTCTTTGCAGGTGGAGGCCATGGATAAATTGGTGAATTTGACTGACACACTGAAACAAGAAAAGAAGGACGAAACACAGAAAGTATGAAAACTCACAAAAACATATTTTTTAAAACTGTCTTCTTTCTGTTGAATTAAATGTTATGTGTCTGTGCACTGTGATTGGTGGATAATGATGAGTTGCTGTATTGTTATTGGTTGATAGTGATTGTGTTGCTGTGTTGTGATTGGTTGTCAGACTCAGATGAAGTTCCTGGTTGAACACATGTCTCGTCCAGATTACATGGAGGCTCTGCAGGGATTCGTCTCTCCACTGAACCCTGTTCACCAGCTGGGAAACCTCAGGTAACACTTCAACTAATTAACTAACTAACTAACTGAATCCTGTTCACCAGAGATAATAATAGCTGAGATATGATTAATAATAGCAATAACAACTTTAATAGTAACAGAACTATGACTAATAATAATAACTGTAGTGATGAGAGTCAGGCAGGCCCATGGCAGCAGCAGCCAGGCGTACCAGGACCGCGATCCACAGGAAACTGCGAGACGAGAAAGCACAGAAAAAACTTCGGGAAGATATTAAGTTAGTGACATGCATTGGAGGGACATGAATGTGTAAAGATGGAGAGGGAGAGGAGGAAAGCTCAGTGCATCATGGGAAGTCCCCCAGCAGTCTAGGCCTATAGCAGCATAACTAGGGGCTGGTCCAGTCAGGCCTGAGTCAGCCCTAACTATAACCGTCAAAAAGCAAACTTTTAAGCCTACTCTTAAAAGTAGAGAGTGTGTCTGCCTCCCTGACCCAAACTAGGAGCCGATTCCACAGGAGAGGAGCTTGATAGCTGAAGGCTCTGGCTCCTGTTCTGCTTTTGGAGACTCTAGGAACCATAAGCAACTCTGCATTCTGGGAGTGCAGTGCTCTAGTGGGGTAATAGGGTACTATGAGCTCTTTAAGATATGATGGTGCCTGACCAGTAAGAGCTTTGTAGGCCAGGAGAAGGATTTTAAACTCTATTCTGGATTTTACAGGGAGCCAGTGCAGAGAAGCTAATACAGGAGAAATATGATCTCTTTTCCTGGTTCCTGTCAGTACACGTGCCGAATGCAGCACTAAGATCTAACAAAACAAGTAAAGAGACAAGTCCTTTGTCTGATGCAGTTAGAAGGTAATTTGTAACTTTCACCAGAGCTGTCTCTGTGCTATGATGAGCTCTGAAACCTGACTGAAAGTCCTCAAGCACCTTATTGTCATGTAGAAAGTCACACAGCTGGTTGGTGACTGCTTTCTCAAGGATCTTGGAGAGAAAGGGAAGGTTAGATATAGGTCTATAGTTGGCTAAAACCTCTGGATCAAGAGTGGGCTTTTTAAGAAGAGGTTTAATTACAGCTACTATAAAGGACTGTGGTATGTAGCCTGTTAATAAAGACAGATTGATCTTTCGATCTAGTAAAGTGCTGACTAAAGGACGTTTGCTTTAATTTGTGGGTTTGGGTGTTACCATGGAGCTGACTTTCTTTGTTTTATTATCTTCTTTTTTAGAAAGGCAATAGAGTCAAGTGTCAGTCGCATTGAGCCTGCAGCACTGTCAACAAGATCGTCCATTTGGGAGGGACAAAAGTTAGCATGGGAGTCCTCAGTTGTATTGAGACATGGCATTGAATTAAATGCCGATGGAATCACTTCCTTAAATTTAGCTACAGCAGATAGATATCTGATTTAGGCTTTTTTGCCTAATGGCATGTAGTCCAGTAATAGGAATTCAAAAGTTATTAAATAATGGTCCGATAATAAAGGATTCTGTGGAAAGACAATTAGATGCTCAATTTCAAGTCCATATGTCAGAACCAGGTCGAGGGTGTGATTAAAACAGTAAGTGGGTTTCTGTACCCTCTGACAGAAGCCGATCGAATCCAATAATGAGATAAACGCAGTACCAAGGCTATCCTTATCAACGTCCACATGAATATTAAAATCACCTACAATAATTACTTTGTCTGTTTTAAGGACTAAACCTGATAAAACCTCTGAGAATTCAGATGAAAATTCAGAGTATGGACCTGGAGCGCGATAGACTATCATGAATAAAACTGGCTTCAGTGTTTTCCAGGTTGGGAGTGAGAGACTCAGAACAAGGCTTTCGAATGAATTATAATCCAGTTTAGGTCTAGAGTTCATCAACAGGCTTGAGTCAAAGATGGCTGCAACTCCACCTCCTCGGCCGGTGCCTCGAGGGATGTGAGTGTTAGTGTGACTGGGCAGAGTGGATTCATTCAGGCTGACACTCTTCATGACACAGCCAGGTTTCTGTCAGGCACAGTAGATCAATATGATTATCTGATATTAGCTCGTTTACTTATACAGCTTTAGATGACAGAGATCTGATGTTTAACAGTCCACACTTCATTTTCCTATTGTTTTGGCCTATAGCAGCGGTGGTCTTAATTCTTATTAAGTTTTTATTAATGACTCCTCTCCTGTTTATTTTTGATTGAATTAATTTAAGTGGTCGGGGGGCAGACACAGTTATTATGGGGTTTTGGGTGGGTAACTGCTCTAATGGAAGCGCAGAGAAGCGTGTAGGACTGCGACTCTGCCTCCTGGTCTGGACTCTGGGTTGTCACGGTTTTGGTTCACTAATAAAGTCGGTCAGATTTCTAGATATGAGAGCTGCTCCATCCAAAGTCGGATGAATGCTGTCTCTCCTCATCAGACCAGGTCTCCTCCAGAAAGTCCACCAATTATCTACAAAGCCCACATCGTTTGCTGGACACCACCTCGACAGCCAGCAGTTGAATGATGACATGCGGCTAAACATATCATCACTGGTCAGATTGGGTTGGGGTCCAGAGAACACTACGGAGTCTGACATAGTTTTTGCAAACGTACACAAAGACTCCACGTTAATTTGAACTAACTGACTAACTAACTAACTGACTAACTGACTGAATCTTGTTCACCAGCTGGAAAACTTGTCAAAGTGTTGAAATTATAAAACTGAAGTGTCATGTGTTTTGTGCTGCTGCAGTACTAAAAACAAATTTAACTTGACTGTGAACGTTAATGCGAGGTGAAGTGAAGTGTGTGTGTGTGTGTGTCTTCAGGCTGGAGGAGTGCAGGATCATGTCGTCGGCGAAGCGCCCCCTGTGGTTGAACTGGGAGAACCCTGACATCATGTCCGAGCTGCTCTTCACCAACAATGAGATCATCTTCAAGAACGGAGATGGTAGTTAGCTCAGTGCTAATGACAACACTGGTGTCAATGGAGAATGTTAATCGTGCGCAGGAGAACTCTGCTGAGGGAGTGTGGGTAATGTGGTGTGTAACCTGTGTGTGTGTGTGTGTGTGTGTGTGTGTGTGTTGCAGACCTGCGTCAGGACATGCTGACTCTGCAGATCATTAAGATCATGGAGAACATCTGGCAGAACCAGGGCCTGGACCTGCGGTGAGAACCTGCGACATCATCAGTGACTGTTGCCATGACATCATCACACACCTGGCTAACCTAGTGTGTGTGTGTGTGTGTGTGTGTGTGTGTGTGTGTGTGTGTGTGTGTGTGTGTGTGTCAGTATGCTGCCGTATGGCTGCTTGTCCATCGGGGACTGTGTGGGTCTGATCGAGGTGGTGAAGAACAGTTTCACCATCATGCAGATTCAGTGTAAAGGAGGTCTGAAGGGGGCGCTGCAGTTCAACTCCAACACACTCCACCACTGGATCAAAGACAAGAACAGAGGAGAGGCGTGAGTACCTGTCTGTCTCAATGCCTGTCTGTCTGTTTGTCAGTCGGTTTATCAGAATCAGAATTAGAATCAGAAACTATTTATTGCCAAGTAACATAAATTACAAGGAATTTGCCATGGTCTGATGGTGCTACATTTTTTTTTAACATATAACATATCATCTGACAGATAACAAGCATGTAAAAATATAAAGGTAAAAGAATAAGATAAGATAAATAACAAACAGTGCAGTGACCAAAATAAAGTGTCCATGTAAAGTGTCCAGTATTGACCAGTAGGGGGTGCGTCCGTTAATGTAACGCAGGGGGGACAGGGTGGTGTATGTTAATATAATGTATAACTTGTGTTTGTGTGGTGTGTGTGTGTGTGTGTGTGTGTGTGTGTGTGTGTGGGGGGGGGGGGGGCAGTGCAAGACTTTGGCCGTGTTCGTCAGGTTGACTGCAGAGGGGAAGAAACTGTTTTTGTGGCGGGAGGTTTTGGTCCTGATGGACCGCAGCCTCCTGCCAGAGGGGAGGGGGTCAAACAGATAGTGTCCGGGGTGCAGGGCCGGCTCTGGGCATAGGCGAACTAGGTGGTCGCCTAGGGCGCAACCTGCCAGAGGGGGCGCAGCTCCAAGCCTTCAGAAAAAAAAATGCGCGCCTGCAATCTCGCCTAGGGCACCAAAATGGCTAGGGTCAGCACTGCCGGGGTGGGAGGGGTCGGTAGCAATCTTCCCTGCTCTCCTCAGGGTCCTGGAGGAGTACAGGTCCTGAAGAGATGGGAGGTTGCAGCCAATCACCCTCTCTGCAGAGCGGATGATACGCTGCAGTCTGCGTCTGTCCTTGGTGGAGGCAGCAGTGTACCAGACAGTGATGGAGGAGATGAGGATGGACTCTATGATGGCAGTGTAGAAGTGAACCAGCATTGTTTGTGGCAGGTTAAACTTCCTCAGCTGCCTCAGGACGTACATCCTCTGTTGGGCTCTCTTGATGAGGGAGCTGATGTTCAGCTCCCACCGGAGGTCCTGGCTGATGATTGAGCCCAGGAAACGGAAGGACTCCACAGTGTCCACTGGAGAGTCACACAGGGTGATGGGGGTGGGTGGGGCTGCACTCTTCCTAAAATCCACAACCATCTCAATTGTCTTTGAAGCGTTAAGCTCCAGGTTGTTGCTGTTGCACCAGGTCACCAGATGGTCAATCTCCCACCTGTAGGTAGACTCATCCTCACCAGAGATGAGTCCGATGAGGGTGGTGTCTTCAGGAGCTTGACGGACTGGTGACTGGAGGTGCAGTCATTGGTGTACAGGGACAGCTTAATTAATAACACATACATTGACCTTTCTAATTCATTCATTAAACTAACATTTTATCATAATGTGTCATTTTGCTAAGTTGATATAAATGTCTGTAAATGCAGGCAATAGCAGTCACAGAAAATCCCAACAGCAAACCTGCAAAGTTGTTGAATTACTTAAGTGAAATTTGCAACACAAATGATTGATGAAAATTCAAATTCTGTGAGCAAAAGTAGTCAAATTGGCTGAATACAAATTGGTGAACGTGTAAATTCTGCCGTCAAATTTCTACAAATTGCAACATGCAAATGTGGGGAACATCTAAATTTGCTCCACAAATTTGGTAAAATTTGCTACACAAATTAACCCTTCTTTAGGCAAATTATGTGAAAAAATGTGTAACATTGTAAACAATCAAACAACAACTTAAGCTCCACACCATATTCATGCCACCCGTCCCCACCTGCAATGCCTCTACACCCCCCCCAGGAACCGCTGTTCTACCACTTTACTCAGTCTTCAGTCAGAGTCTGTGTGGACTAGACAGAAGGTCACTTTTCTGTCTCTGGCTGCCTGTCTGTCTCACTTCCTGTCTGTCTCTCAGGTATGACAGGGCCATTGACCTGTTCACCAGGTCGTGTGCAGGTTACTGTGTGGCGACGTTCATCCTGGGAATTGGAGACCGACACAACTCCAACATCATGGTGAAGGAGAATGGACAGGTGAGCTGGTCCTCCACAGGTCCTGAAACTGTTCTGTCCAAACTCTCACCTAACTCTTCCTCCTCTTCCTCTTTCTCCAGCTGTTCCACATCGACTTTGGTCACTTCCTGGATCACAAGAAGAAGAAGTTTGGGTACAAGAGGGAACGAGTTCCCTTCGTTCTGACACAGGACTTCCTCATCGTCATCAGTAAAGGAGTCCAGGAGTCGACCAAGACCAAGGAGTTTGAGAGGTCTCACCTGCACCTCACCTGTCTAATGCTGGTCCTCCTTTCTCTCTTTCTGCCTGTCTCACTCTCTGTTTACCTGTCTGTGTGTCAGGTTCCAGGAGATGTGTTATAAAGCCTACCTGGCCATCCGTCAGCACGCCAGCCTCTTCATCAACCTGTTCTCCCTCCTGCTGGGCTGCGGCATGCCTGAACTGCAGAGCTTCGACGACATCGCCTACCTGAGGAAAACCCTGGCTCTGGGTAAGACAGACAGGTAGAGAGGGAGAGACAAGTAGAGGAGATTACATTTTTTTTTTATGACAAATACACAAATAAGAACAAATAAAAAGTAACAAAATCTATGAAAATTGTTTTTTTCTACAAAACAAAAGTAATACAAAACTAATTAAAAATCAACAAATATTATGATGAAAAATATTTGTTGACAAACTTTTATCATGACAAGTAAAACTACATTAAAAGTAACAAAAACGATTACAAACATTGTTTGTAGATGAGACTTATTGATAAAAACAAACAAGTTATCAAAAGTTGAACAAGTGACATAATTTTACCTCACATATTATGTCGACTTCTTCAGCAGAAATCTTGAGTCTCACAGAATATGTCTCACCTTCTTCTGTCCCGATTTGTCTGTCTTTCTGTCCACTTTTCTGTTTGTGCACCTGTCGGTCTCTCAGAGAAAAGCCAGCAGGAGGCGTTGGAGTATTTCACCAAACAGATGAACGACGCTCATCACGGAGGCTGGAGCACCAAGATGGACTGGATCTTCCACACCATCAGACACATGCCCAACGAACACTGATAAATAAACACATGTATATATAACACACAAACCAGCGGACACATGCCCAACGAACACTGATATATAAACACATTCATATATAACACATACGTATATATACAGTGTAACACACACACCATCAGACACATGCCTAACGAACACTGATATATAAACACATTCATATATAACATATACGTATATATACAGTATAACACACACATCATCAGACATGCCTAACGAACACTGATATATACACACATTTGTACACACACATCACACACACATACACAACACACATGTAACATGCACGCACTTACACACACACATACACTATATTGCCAAAAGTATTGGCTCACCTGCCTTGACTCGCATATGAACTTAAGTGACATCCCATTCTTAATCCATAGGGTTTAATATGACGTCGGTCCACCCTTTGCAGCTATAACAGCTTCAGCTCTTCTGGGAAGGCTTTCCACAAGGTTTAGGAGTGTGTTTATGGGAATTTTTGACCATTCTTCCAGAAGCGCATTTGTGAGGTCACACACTGATGTTGGACGAGAAGGCCTGGCTCTCAGTCTCCGCTCTAATTCACCCCAAAGGTGTTCTATCGGGTTGAGGTCAGGACTCTGTGCAGGCCAGTCAAGTTCATCCATACCAAACTCTCTCGTCCATGTCTTTATGGACCTTGCTTTGTGCACTGGTGCACAGTCATGTTGGAACAGGAAGGGGCCATCCCCAAACTGTTCCCACAAAGTTGGGAGCATGGAATTGTCCAAAATCTCTTGGTATGCTGAAGCGTTCAGAGTTCCTTTCACTGGAACTAAGGGGCCAAGCCCAGCTCCTGAAAAACAACCCCACACCATAATCCCCCGTCCACCAAACTTTACACTTGGCACAATGCAGTCAAACAAGTACCGTTCTCCAGGCAACCGCCAAACCCAGACTCGTCCATCAGATCGCCAGATGGTGAAGCGCGATTCGTCACTCCAGAGGACGCGTCTCCACTGCTCTAGAGTCCAGTGGCGGCGTGCTTTACATCAGTGCATCTGACGCTTTGCATTGCACTTGGTGATGTGTGGCTTGGATGCAGCTGCTCGGCCATGGAAACCCATTCCATGAAGCTCTCTACGCACTGTTCTTGAGCTACTCTGAAGGCCACATGAAGTTTGGAGATCTGTAGCGATTGACTCTGCAGAAAGTTGGCGACCTCTGCGCACTATGCGCCTCAGCATCCGCTGACCCCACTCCGTCATTTTACGTGGCCTACCACTTCGTGGCTGAGTTGCTGTCGGTCCCAATCGCTTCCACTTTGTTATAATACCACTGACAGTTGACTGTAGAATATTTAGGAGCGAGGAAATTTCACGACTGGACTTGTTGCACAGGTGGCATCCTATCACAGTCCCACGCTGGAATTCACTGAGCTCCTGAGAGCGACCCATTCTTTCACAAATGTTTGTAGAAACAGTCTGCATGCCTTGGTGCATGATTTCATACACCTGTGGCCATGGAAGTGATTGGAACACCTGATTTCAATTATTTGGATGGGTGAGTGAATACTTTTGGCAATATAGTGTATATATATAACACACACACACACTGCACTGTGTTTACTGCACTACTCTGTGAGGATAACGATGATGAAGGTGTCTGATTGTTGTAGATTTTAGCATCACAACATTGTGTTGGTGGGATGGTTGTCATAGCAACATAAATCTCAGGGTCACAAGTCAGAGGGGTGGTTGAGGATGCCAAAGGCATGCTGGGAAAAGACGTTGATGATGATGATGTCATAAATGTCTTCCAGTCGGTGCTACAGTTAACCTGTTAGCTCTGCTAGCTGCTCTAAATACAGACTGGCCTTTTTAAAAGACAAAATTTTATTGCTGTAGCGTACATTTGAATCTAACTTTGTTGAGAAACTGAGTAACTTTATAAACTGATGATTGTTGGGAGAATTTTAATGAAGCCAGCTTTATTGAAACCAGCAAAGTGAACACTGTGGTCACTGTGAGAGCAATAAAACCTCCAATAACTGATCAATACTTTGATTATGACAATCAGGAGGCCAACAGGAAGGCAGAGCTGACCAGCTGTGAGTGGAGTCATGGTGCTGAGTTCAGATCAAACTAACCAGTCACCAAAATTATTGTTCTTTTCATAAAATGTAACAACTTTTTCTAGTAAAATTATGATTATATTTTGAAAACATGATTTTTTTCTTGAAAATCTCAGATGTGGTTTTCTTTCCAGTGGCCCTAATACTGTATATTTTTCAGTTGATATTAAATGTTAAGTCACCGTCCACAGCTGGTGATAGACTCAAGTCTTAAATTAACTCCAGAGGTTTTGATTTTTTAAATATTTCAGTGTGATAGATTCTCTGAACTGATCTGAATTCAGTTTCAACTGATTTCTATTGAAACAACATATCAAGTTTTGTCAGGGATCAAAGTCTTTCCATGACAATCCGAACCAATGAGCTGCTTGTTAGCCGTTTGCTGAATCAGGTCTCTTTTAGCTTCTAGTGCACTGTGTCTAATAAACCATACTAGGCTAGTCGTTAGGATGTTAACCTGTCAGTTGAGCTGGTTCACTCTAATCCATAGTTAGTTATTAGTTAGCTGAACTGTTGTACTGGAACAATGAATCATGGGTAGGTTTAGTTAGCGTAGCGTAGCATCTGTGGCAGCCCCACCACTCCTGTTCCATCGGCTGCCAGCCACCGGGGGCGGGGCTACACTAATTTTTAAGGGTTAGTTTGTGTTTGGTTCTGCTCAGGTCAGAGGTCAGCCCCACCCACACATGACATTAACCATGACAACCGGTAAGGTGGCCTGACCCCGCCCCTGCTGCATGCTGATCCATTTATTGATTTATGACATCATCGACTGTGCTGGTTACCATAGTGACTGAAGCAAGAAGTAAGCACGCATGATATTTGTTTACATGTGATCAACATTATTGATTGATTTTTAAACTGATGTGTTGATGATTGATTGATGTATTTAACAGGCATGACGACTGAGGTAATAAGTTTATTAATGTTGGGTATTGATTTGTGATAACACATTGTGATACTATACCTAGTTCGATTCTCCATCTCCTCGAGGAGACTTTTTACAGCTTTTTTCTCAAACTATTTTGAGTGAGGAAACGATGGAGGGATCAAGGACGCACTGCAGAGCTGACCGCCACAGCTGCACATACAGCAGGTCTGCCAATCAGAAGGCCTGTACAACCTCCATGCCCATATATGGGGATGAAGATTTGTTCTGACTTTTTAAGTTGAACTTTACAACTGGTCACATGGGGGGGCGGAGGCTGATGTGTGACAACACACTGCAGAGTCCAGGGCCACGTTCAGCCCAGATGAAACATAGCAAAATGTTTATTGAAACGGAAACGGTGGTGGTGCGCTGAACACAAGCGTTGCAACTACGACAGCTGAGAAGGCCATTCTTTGCGTTCTTTACTAAAAGGGCATGTTGCTGCTGATTGGATAACACCTCTGACACACCCACCAAGTGAGAGGAAACGTAGCCTACTTCACATATCGTTTCAAGGAAACGTGTCATTCAACCCAGAAACTGTAGCAAAACGGTGCACACTGTTTTCACACGTTCCCCTGGTGGGAAACTGATATGAGGAAGCACTTTTTGATTTCTGACTGTCAGTGTTATCATGGAGTATCATTTTATTTTAAAATAAAAGCTCAACAGGTGTGCTGTGTTTGGTTGCTGACCTAAAGTGAGGACCCACCTGTGACAGGTGTTCAGAAACAGACCTGTGCACTTCCTGTAATGTCCACTAAATGCTGCTGTGACAAAACTTTCAATTACAGCTTTATTCCCAAAATATTACAATTGTCTTTTGTCACCCCCCCCCCCCACCCCCACCCCCCGAAATATTACAACTTTTTTCAAAATATAATGACTTTATACTCACATCATTATACCTTTTTAGAATAATCTATAATACAATTGTGGATGTTCTCCTAAAATACCAACTTTTATTTTATAAAATGATGCCCTTATTACAACTTTATTAAGATTTCTCTTGCCTTTTTGATCGAAATAGACTGTTTCTCCATATATTCTGACTTTAGGAGGTAGGAGTGTATTTGATACAGATTGATTAGATTTATTGATATGTTTTAATGTGTGTATTAATAACACCCCAGTCTGTCAGAGAGTTTTCTGGTTGTTTATTGTATTTTAGTCTGGCCCACTGGCTGTAGGCTGCTGGGATAAGTCCCCTTCTGTTAACTGTGCTTTACGTTTTCAAAGTCCCTGTTCATCATCAACATCAACAACCTCCGAGCTAGCAGCCAAGATTTGGATTGTCGGTGGTTTTAACGGGTCCAGTGAGCTCCTTCAGAGCTAAAGTATAGGTAAGCTTCCCCTCCAGTACACTGATGATCAAGTTGTGTTTGCTTTTTTAACAGTAAATGTTGTATCATATAGCCTACATATATAGTTTATCATTGTATGTGGCGTTTTCTTTAGCTGGGATTTTACCATTTTAATGCCAGGACTTGCCTCCTCACGCGCAGATGTTCCCCTCAGACACTATCTTGTAATGGCACTGTTGCTGCATCCCAGGCTCAGTGCCACCCAAGGCGATTGTGAATGACGATGGGTTGAGCCAAAACAAAAAACTTCTCCAAAGTGTGGAGGTCTGGCTACAGAGACTAATTGTAGTTAAAAATATTTCACTCCAGGGGAAATATACAAATCTAACAATAATCTGAACCCCCCCACATTATAATAAGAGATTGCATGAGTTAATAAAACAGTTAGTGGCTGTAAAATATTGATTTCACACAGTAAAGCATCAGATCGCATGTAGATGAAGCAGAGTTCAGAGCCAGCAGCGGCTTTCTCCTCCATCTGAGGAGGCTCAGAACTCAGGCTGAGGGTGGCGGACTCCAACAGACTCAACAAACAAACCCTAACCCTAACCCTTCACCTCTGTCAGAAACCACTACCTCATTATTTATTCTCTATTTATAAAAACCAGTGCAATATATACACACACACACACACACACACACACACACACACACACACACAGACATATACATTGTTATTGTATATATTTTTTATTTTTCACTTAAATATTGTAAATGTATATAATGGTTACCTTTTTATTTTTTATATCTTATATTTTTACATACTTCTCATTTCTAACTCTATGCTCCTTTTCTATTCTTGAATGGGAGCACCTGTAACTGGCCATTAACGTTACGTAAACTGAACAAATAAACAACCCAGTTACTGAATCTTGACTCAGATCAGATCTACAAGGCCTCATTTAAAGGTTTGTTCAGACTTTCATCAGGCAGGGGGGGCAGAATACCTGCAGGATTATTACTGAGCCTGGTCGGCACACTGCACAATAAGTCCATTTGACAGTTTCATACTGCATACTGATGAGAAAAGCTACAGTACTACAGTATGGAGTACGTACTGCATACTGCATTTGTCGGTAGTATGGAGTAGGTGGTTTCAAATACAGCCCAGGTCCAGGCTTAGTTAGTGGGAACCAGAATCCGTCCTGGTATAAAGAGAAGAAGACATGAGGGCAGGGTCAACAACAAATACAGATATTGCATTATTAGAAACTAGTCCAAACTGGTCAAAACTGGTCTGAGTTTCCCAAACTGAGACCAGTTTGGGAAACTGGCTTGAGACCAGTTTCCTAAATCTACAACTGTTCTAAAAACTGGTCTGAAACCAATCTAAGCTGGTCTAAATCTGAACCAAACTGATCTGAAGGTAGCCTGACTTCTGAATTCTTATAAAACTAGTCTCAAAATGGTGTCAACTGGTCCTCACTGATTTATTCTGGTCCAAACAGGTGTAAACTGTTTCTGACTGGTATGAACTGGTTTTGACTCCGGTGTTCTGGTCTGACCTCTGAAATTCCTCTTCTAGTAGATGAATGCAGCCAGAGATAAGATCAGACCCAGGATCAGTCCTGAGGCTCAGATGGCGATCCTGTTTCTCTTAGACTCAGAATCCCAGAGAGCCAGTTTAGTGAAACTCTGAGTTAGTTGACCCTGAGATGAGGGACACTCTGGGTCTTCAGGTCCAGAAACAGAGCTGACTCTGGGTCAGTTACTGTGGTAACAGACACTGTCAACTAACCTGCTCATCGAGTGTCTCTCTGTCTCCGACACTGTTTCATGTCCTCATCAATCCTCATCAGAGCACATTCATCTGCAAGTTTATGTCTTTAGAAACATCAGATATATCAAATATGATCAATCAGTCATCGATGTGAGGACAGAGACAGATCTGTGGACATCGTGGATTCAGAATCAGATCTATACTCTGTCCCTCTTTCTACACTGTGACCCTGGACATTAAGGCCTCTGTCAGGTTTCAACCAGGTCCCCTGAAACATTTAGCGTACGTTACTGAAGGAATCCCTGTTTAACTCAAACATCTGTATGAAGCTTCAGATGTAGAAGACACTGATGTGTCATGCTGTGATTGGTTAATCAACAGCACATCGTGTTGGAGATGATGTGAGAATGATTGATGAAGACTTTAGAACTGGACTGAATGTAGTTTAAAAGTGATTTTTTAATATCGGCTGCATGAAGTCTTCGTGTGTTAACAGTGACTGTTTGAATTGACACATGTTGAAATATGGTTATTAAATGCTGTTGATCAACATGTTTAAATAATCAACACTCAGTTTGAACGTTGACGCCTTTTCAACATTCTTACTGGTTCAGACTGAGTTCACAGTCCATCAGTAAACTGTGTCTCATCTGTTTGATCACCTGCATTGTGTCCCTGTCACAGCTGAATACATAGATCTGAAAAATCTGAAAAAATCTGAAATCTGTTGCCATGGTGATCATAGTATCAGAGCTCCACTGATGATGGCTCAGAGTGAACTAACTCTGATCATCCCAGGGTTCAGAGTGACAACAGCAAATGTCCAAAATATTAAACTCATTTTAATAGAATAGAAAAGTTTCTCAATTTTAAGAAGCTGGAAAACATCAAATATTTATTTGGCTTGGAAAATATATCAAAATAGTTGCCAATTAATTTTCTGTTGATCGACTAATTGATGAATAGACTAATGATCACAGCTCTACTTTAAATACAACAGGTCAGTTTAATCTGTAACAGTGCTTCACATCTTATTATTAATTCATGTATTTAATGGAAATCTTAATCTATAAAGTAACAAGTAACTCAAGCTCAGATAAATGTAGTGCAGTAAAAAGTACAATATTACCTCTAAGTGACATAAAATGAAAATACTCAAGTAAAGTACAAGTACCTCATATTGCACTAAAGTACTGTAGTTTAGTAAACTGTTGTCCTCTGTCTGACTGACATGCTGACGTACTGCGGTAAGCATATTGCTTCACTTCCGGTTTCTGTGTCACTGGTAGCGTGTGTGTTTGGCTGCTCTAAGCTCACACAAGTTATATTTGTTTGTTATATATTTCATTACAGCGACTAATCAGTTTATTTAGCGTGCTGGAGTCGAGGCTCAGCGAGTTGGAGGTGCGGTTCCGCACCATGGAGACAGTGCGGACCGACCCAGTGTAGCTCCTGCTAGCCGTCCCCTGGCACTTCTTTACTAGACATGATCAATCTGTCTTTATTAACAGGCTACATACCACAGTCCTTTAAAGTAGCTGTAATTAAACCTCTTCTTAAAAAGCCCACTCTTGATCCAGAGGCTTTAGCCAACTATAGACCTACAGTGCATCCGGAAAGTATTCACAGCGCTTCACTTTTTCCACATTTTGTTATGTTGCAGCCTTATACCAAAATGGATTAAATTCATTTTTTTCCTCAAAATTCTACACACAACACCCCATAATGACAACGTGAAAAAAGTTTATTTGAGATTTTTGCAAATTTATTAAAAATAAAAAACCTGAGAAATCACATGTACATAAGTATTCACAGCCTTTGCTCAATACTTTGTTGATGCACCTTTGGCAGCAATTACAGCCTCAAGTCTTTTTGAATATGATGCCACAAGCTTGGCACACCTATCTTTGGGCAGTTTCACCCATTCCTCTTTGCAGCACCTCTCAAGCTCCATCAGGTTGGATGGGAAGCGTCGGTGCACAGCCATTTTCAGATCTCTCCAGAGATGTTCAATCGGATTCAAGTCTGGGCTCTGGCTGGGCCACTCAAGGACATTCACAGAGTTGTCCTGAAGCCACTCCTTTGATATCTTGGCTGTGTGCTTAGGGTCGTTGTCCTGCTGAAAGATAAACCGTCGCCGCAGTCTGAGGTCAAGAGCGCTCTGGAGCAGGTTTTCATCCAGGATGTCTCTGTACTTTGCTGCATTCATCTTTCCCTCTATCCTGACTAGTCTCCCAGTTCCTGCCGCTGAAAAACATCCCCACAGCATGATGCTGCCACCACCATGCTTCACTGTAGGGATGGTATTGGCCTGGTGATGAGCGGTGCCTGGTTTCCTCCAAACGTGACGCCTGGCATTCACACCAAAGAGTTCAATCTTTGTCTCATCAGACCAGAGAATTTTGTTTCTCATGGTCTGAGAGTCCTTCAGGTGCCTTTTGGCAAACTCCAGGCGGGCTGCTATGTGCCTTTTACTAAGGAGTGGCTTCCGTCTGGCCACTCTACCATACAGGCCTGATTGGTGGATTGCTGCAGAGATGGTTGTCCTTCTGGAAGGTTCTCCTCTCTCCACAGAGGAACTCTGGAGCTCTGACAGAGTGACCATCGGGTTCTTGGTCACCTCCCTGACTAAGGCCCTTCTCCCCCGATTACTCAGTTTAGATGGCCGGCCAGCTCTAGGAAGAGTCCTGGTGGTTCCGAACTTCTTCCACTTACGGATGATGGAGGCCACTGTGCTCATTGGGACCTTCAAAGCAGCAGAAATTTTTCTGTAACCTTCCCCAGATTTGTGCCTCGAGACAATCCTGTCTCGGAGGTCTACAGACAATTCCTTTGACTTCATGCTTGGTTTGTGCTCTGACATGCACTGTCAACTGTGGGACCTTATATAGACAGGTGTGTGCCTTTCCAAATCATGTCCAATCAACTGAATTTACCACAGGTGGACTCCAATTAAGCTGCAGAAACATCTCAAGGATGATCAGTGGAAACAGGATGCACCTGAGCTCAATTTTGAGCTTCATGGCAAAGGCTGTGAATACTTATGTACATGTGATTTCTTAGTTTTTTATTTTTAATAAATTTGCAAAAATTTCAAAAAAACCTTTTTCACATTGTCATTATGGAGTGTTGTGTGTAGAATTTTGAGGAAAAAAATTAATTTAATCCATTTTGGAATAAGGGTGTAACATAACAAAATGTGGAAAAAGTGAAGCGCCGTGAATACTTTCCGGATGCACTGTATATCTAACCTTCCCTTTCTCTCCAAGATTGTTGAGAAAGCAGTTGCCAACTGTGTGACTTTCTACATGACAATAAGTTGCTTGAGGACTTTCAGTCAGGTTTCAGAGCTCAACATAGCACAGAGACAACACTGGTGAAAGTTACAAATGACCTTCTAACTGCATCAGACAGAGGACTTGTCTCTGTACTTGTTTTGTTAGATCTTAGTGCTGCATTCGACACCATTGACCATCATATCCTATTACAGAGGCTGGAACATTTAATTGGCATCAAAGGAACCGCACTAAGCTGGTTTAAGTCGTATTTATCAGATCGATCTTAGTTTGTACACATTAATGATGAGTCCTCTATGTACGCCAAAGTCAGTCATGGAGTTCCACAAGGTTCTGTGCTTGGACCAATACTATTCACCTTATATATGCTTCCTTTAGGAGATATCATTAGAAAACACTAAAAAACATACATTTTCATTGCTATGCGGACGTTACCCAGCTATATCTATCGATCAAGCCAGAAGAACGTCATCAGTTAGCCAAGCTCCAAGCATGCCTTAAGGACATAAAGACCTGGATGACCTGCAATTATCTGATGTTGAACTTGGACAAGACAGAAGTTATTGTTCTTGGCCCTGTACACCTCAGAAACACAGTATCTAAGGATATTGTTACCCTAGATGGCATTGCCCTGGCCTCCAGCGCCACCGTGAGGAATCTCTGAGTTGTCTTTGATCAGGACATGTCCTTTAACTCCCACGTAAAACAAACTTCAAGGACTGCCTTCTTTCACCTCCGTAACATTGAAACATCAGGAAGATCCTGTCTCAAACAGATGCAGAAAAATTAGTCCATGCATTTGTCACGTCTAGGCTGGATTATTGCAATTCCTTATTATCAGGCTGTCCCAATAAGTCCCTGAAGACTCTCCAGCTGATCCAGAATGCTGTGATCCACGTGTACTGACAGGAACCAGGAAAATAGATCATATTTCTCCTGTATTAGCTTCACTGCACTTGCTCCCTGTAAAATCCAGAATAGAGTTTAAAATCCTTCTCTGACCTACAAAGCTCTTACTGGTCAGGCACCATCATATCTTAAAGAGCTCATAGTACCCTATAACCCTAACCCGGCTCCCAGTTTGGATCCGGGAGGCAGACACACTCTCTACTTTCAAGAGTAGGCTTAAAAGTTTGCTTTTTGATAACGCTTATAGTTAGGGCTGGCTCAGGCCTGACTGGACCAGCCCCTAGTTATGCTGCTATAGGCCTAGACTGCTGGGGGACTTCCCATGATGCACTGAGCTTTCCTCCTCTCCCTCTCCATCTTTACACATTCATGTCCCTCCAATGCATGTTACTAACTTTATATCTTCCCCAGAGTTTCTTTGTGCTTTGTCGTCTTGCAGGTTCCTGTGGATCGTGGTCCTGATATGCCTGGCTGCTGCTGCCATGGGCCTGCCTGACTCTGATCACTACAGTTATTATGTTTACTCACCCTCTCTCTCTCCCTCCAACCCAACCGGTCAAAGCCCACCTAGAGTCGGGTTCTGCTCGAGGTTTCTGCCTCTTAAAAGGAAGTTTTTCCTTGCCACTGTCGCCAAAGTGCTTGCTCATGGTGGGAACTGTTGGTCTCTGTAACATACTGTAACATTATAAAGAGTCGGTCTGGACCTGCTCCATTTGTAAAGTGTCATAAGATGACTTTTGTTGTGATTTGGCGAAAAATAAATAAAATTGAATTGAACTGAATTGAATTAAATGTGTTGGTCCAGACCTCCGAGGAAAATTCGGCCTTCGTGCGAAAAACAGCCAGTTAAAAAGGTTCCTTCTCGCTTCCCGTCCACTGCTCTAGCACATGCGTACTGAGAGGAAACGTTAGCTCACGGAGCGCAGCATAGCTGCAGCCACTGGAGGAGGAACAGAAGAAGGAAAGTGAAGTAAAACATAAAGTAATAAAGTAGATAAAGTGAGAATAAAGAGAAGAGAGTGGACGGAGGAGGATGAACCAGCTGGAGCGGTAAGACTCACATTCAACCGGTAAATCACCGGTAAATAACCGGTACAAACCCGTATCAGACCGGAGTACTGTCACAGCTAACAGCTAACAATTAGCATCCGGTTTTCATTCTTTTGAAACTTTATTTTATTAGTACTTATATTAGTAGTAATAGTACTGCAGTACTGTAAGCTCATAGACAACATTTTACTGCTCCTGTTTATTAACATTTACTTGATTAAAAACTCATCGAGTTAAATATGAAATCATTAAATCAAAAAATCGTTTTTTATTAAGATTCAGAAACATTTTCAGTGACAAGGTGAAACATCTTAACGTATTTCATATTATTGTACTGTAAATGTGACATTAGTGAACTTGTGTTCTGTGTTCTATGTCTTTACATGAACACTCGTCCCTGTCTGACTCCTTGAATCTGAGGGATTAATAAAGGATTATCTTATTTTATTATCACCACCTGATCAGGTGGTCTGGAGCGTCTGGAGCTGCAGGTAGTTTACCTGACAGATGATTTGATGGCATTTGATCAAATCTGAAATGATTTGAAATCTCTTATTGACTCTTTTTAAATAAAGACATCTGTTAGTTAAAATGTAAATGAATATTGAAGAGCTATGATGACTCAGTGATTCACATTCAGAGAACTGTGAGTCAAGTTCAGTTATGTAGACGTGGAGACTTGGAGACCTGTCCTCTTTCATGATCCATGTCCAGTCTATCTCCAAGGGAAACACTTAATATAGTGACAGTAATAAGTATGTTTTTTTTTTTTTTTTACTAACCCTAGGTGAGTACATCCACAGCCTAGCTGCACCTGTGTGTTACCAGCCGAGTTCCCCCCTCCCTTTAAGGAAGGTGGCCTTGTGGGTAACCTGTGTATGTGACGAAGTCTAGCAGGTTTGTTGTGGGAAGTGAGTCTTTGGCGGCGTTAGAATCGTCTTTAATAGCAATAAGACAAGTGTTCGATAGGTACACACAAGGAATACGCCCCGGCTCATAAACAGCCTATCAGAATGGAGCTGCTACGAATGAGAAGCAAACAGCCAATCATTGAACAGGTGTGTTGTTCCGTTGCAGCATCGACACGTGACACAACAGAAACTTGTAGTAGGAGTCAGCTGGTGAGCAAGTGGTTCAATTCAACATTTTTCTCCTGCACTTTAGTAAAAAAAGCTCATTAGAAATGATCAATAATTATCGATATTGACTGAGATGAAACATCTTATCGTGATAAAGTTTTCAACCCTAGTGAGTCTCTGCAGGAGTGTGAGAGAAGCTGCAGCCAGAGAAAAGCGCTTTGTGTTGTTCGGTTGTGGAAGTTTCTTCAGTTGGCGATAAAGTATCCAGAGAAGCTCCGCGTGCAGCATATAGTTCCTGAAAGGCAGCGTGTTGCGTTCGCTGCCACAGGACAGAAATAAAAAGTCTGTGTTCATCTTCTGCTTTCACAGCAGAGTTGATCTGGGCTGTGAGCCAGGCTCAAGTAAATAAAACCAGAGGTCTCCCTACGACGGTTCAGAGCTGCAGGTCTGGAATCAGACTTCACGAGTTTCTCAGCACTGTGAGGACTCCGTCGGGTGTTTCTGGTTCCAGCAGCAAACATCTGGATTTATAGCTGATAGATATTCATCAGAACACCTGAATGTATTGATCAACAGGATTCTTCTGTTTGTTAAAGGTTCTTCATGTTCTGTCGGACTCAGAACTGTTCACTTCAACATAACTTTATTAACAACATACACAAATCAATTTTCACAATCTGTGAATTGCTTCTGAATCAGATTCTAATGTGAATCTATTGTTTTCACCCTGATGACTTTAGCATGTTAGCAGCTAGCCTGCGATGCTAACTGAAACACTTCCTGTTTGTGTTTCAGTCCAAAAGATGAGGAGGACCAGGAAGAGTCAGAGTGTCACCATGACAACAGTGACGGGACCAACAATAACAATAACAACAACCGACGCAAGGTAAGACTGTCTGTCTGTCTCAAGTGATTTCTACACTCACAACCTGGGACCCCCAGGGGTCCTGAGAGTCTGTCTGTCTGTCTGTCTGTCAGGCTGCCTGTCTGACAGTGTGTTTGTCTGTCTGTCCGTCTCTGTCGGGCTGTCTGACTGTCCGTCTCTCTGTCTGACAGTCCGTCTGTCTGACTGCTGGACAGTCTGAATCAGAATCAGAAATACTCTATTGATCCCTGGGGGGAAAGTGTACAGTACCGGTGCTCCCATTCAAGATTAGAAAGTAGCGTAAATTTAGAGCTAAAGTATGTACAAAATATAAAAATAAGAAGTAGAAAATAAAAATATACACATTTACAATATTTAAGTGAAAATAAAAGTAAAGAATATATACAATAACAATGTATATGCATGTGTGTATATATATATATACACATATATATATATATATATATACACATATATATATATATGTATTGCACTGTTGCGTATGACATATACGTATTGCACTGGCACATTTAAAGGATAAATAATGAGGTAGTATATGAACAGGTGAAGTAGGTCCAGGTTTCCAGTCTGTTCCATGCAACAGCATAGAGGATAGCACTGGCCACCACAGACTCATAAAACATCCTCAGCATAGTCCCCCAGATGTTGAAGGACCTCAGCCGCCTCAGAAAATAGAGACGGCTCTGGCCCTTCCTGTAGAGGGCATTAGTGTTCTTTACCCAGTCCAGTTTATTGTCTATGTGGACTCCCAGGTACTTGTAATCCTCTACAATGTCCACACTGACCCCCTGGATGGAAACAGGGGTCATCGGTGCCTTGGTCCTCCTCATATCAACAGTCAGTTCCTTTGTCTTTGTCATGTTGAGCTGCAGGTGGTTCTGCTGCACCATGCAACAAAGTTGTCCACAGCAGCCCTGTACTCCTCCTCATCACCCTTGCTGATACATCCAACTATTGCTGAGCCATCAGAAACTGTCTGAAGTTGGCAGGTCTCTGTGCAGTAGCTGAAGTCTGTGGTGTAGATGAGGGAAGAGGAAGGGAGAGAGGACAGTCCCCTGCAGAGCCCCGGTGTTGCTGACCACTCTGTCTGACACACAGTGTTGTAAGCGCACATACTGTGGTCTGCCAGTCAGGTAGTTGACAATCCAGGACACAAGGGGGGCATCCACCTGCATCTCCGTCAGCTTCTCACCCAGTAGAGCCGGACGGTTGGTGTTGAACGCACTGGAGAAGTAAAAAAACATGACTCTCGCAGTGCTCGCCGACTTATCCAGGTGGGCGTAGACGCGGTTGAGCAGGTAGATGATGGCATCCTCAACTTGGCAACCCCAAGTTGGGGCTGAACTGAAGGGGGTCCAAGTGTGGCTTGACCACGGGCCTGAGCTGCTCCAGGACGAGTCTCTCCAGGGTCTTCATGATGTGGGAGGTCAGTGCCACGGGTCTGTAGTCCTTGGAGCCACTGGGACGCGGTGTCAGACAGCAGAAGAGTCATGGGGGGGGGATGAGCAGGTCCCACAGTGTCAAATCTGTTGAAAAACAGATTCAGTTCGTTGGTCCGGTCCACACTGCCTTCAACTCCTCTGTTGTTGGTCGGCCTGTAACCCGTGATGGTCCTCATTCCACTCCAGACCTCTCTGATGTTGTTCTTCCTCCTGTACTTCTTCTTGGCCTCCCTGATCTTCATCTTCAGTTCCCCCTGGATCGTTCTCACCTCGTCCCTGTTGCCAGCTCTGAAGGCCCTCTTCTTTTTATTTAGGATGGCCTTGATGTCCTTTGTCACCCAGTCTGTCTGTCTGTCTGTCTGTCTGTCTGACAGTCTTAAGCGATTTCTACACTCACAACCTGGGACCCCCAGGGTTCCTGAGAGTCTGGGTCCCCGGGGCAGGTGCACGGTTGGTTGTTATGATTAATTAAGTGTCCTGATTATCCGATTAGGATCTTCTCAGTGGTATCCTCCATTATTATTGATTAGCTTTGTTTACTGATTGGTCAATAGACCAAGATGAGTGAATTTTAAGAGCGAGAGAGAAGGCAAACTATTTCACTCTGTTGTGATTCTAGCTGTCTGTTTACCTGTCTTCCTGTACAGACGGTGTGTCCAGGTGTAGGTGAACACCCCCTCCAGTATAACTACACCTTCTGGTATAGCAGAAGAACTCCGAGTCGCCCTGCGAGTTCTCAGAGTTACGAACAAAACATCCGACAGATCGGCACCGTGGCATCGGTACACACACACACACACACACACACACACACAAATTTTGAAAAAATGAAATGCATCATCAGCTGTTTGTAACTTCTCCTGGTTATAATGTCACGGAATTAAAACAGGTTTCACGTCATGAACGAGTTGTGACTTAGAAGCGAGCTAACTGAAAACAGACATCAGGCGACACCTGTCTGCAGGTGACACTTGACTGACGCCACCCACTGATCTTGGATGATATTTTATTGATTCAAATGTGAACAGATGATGAGGATTTAACGCTTTTAAACGTTATGATGAATGTTTTGCTGAAATGTGAAGCTGCACTTGACTTCCTATTTACATCCTGGAATGCTTTCTGATTAGACGCTGCCACAGATGTTACTTAGCAACAGATTGACACATCATGTAAGTGTCTATTAGCTGAGACTTCTCTCATGTTTGACTGGTGAAACCTGATTTAGTGACTCGTTAGTTGAAACTAGAAGTTACTGAGAACTCAGGAAGGACTTTACACACAACTGTTCGTTCAGCTGAGTTTCCAGGGGTGTTCCTGTACAGGTGACATTATACCTTCACTTTTTGACTGATCGTCACATTTAAATCCGAACACAAAAGATGTGTGTAACTAGAATTCAAACAATCAGTCGATTAATCGATTCATCAATGAGAAAATGAATTGGCAGCTATTACGATAATCAAGAGCTATTTAAGCGTTACTGTACTCAGCTTCTCAACAGTCAGTTTACTGCCTGATGAACAGATCAATAAATCAGCTGTGCGTGTCCTCAGGTGGAGCAGTTCTGGAGGTTTTACAGTCACCTGGTCAGACCAGGTGATCTGAGTGGACACAGCGACTTCCACCTGTTCAAGGAGGGAATCAAACCCATGTGGGAGGTAACAACACTGTTACTGTACTGCAGTAATACTGTAGTAACACTGCAGTACTGTATTGTCCTGAATGTAAGAAGATGTATTTTCCTGTCAAACTGTGGATTTATTAACATCAGCAGCTCACCTCTCAGCTGCTGTTACAGTGTTGCATTGTGGGACATTTAAAGCATTAAAGTTCCGTCACTTTAAAAAAGGACGTGATGCTACAGTTGTGAAGTGGCTCATAAATAAATATTTATATGTTTGATGGTTTAATGTGGTGAACAGTGTTTCAGGGTTTCTATTGGCCGGCCAGACACAGTGTTTCTCTCACCTTTCTCCCCCCTTCTGACCCGTCTAGGATGAGTCTAACCGCAGTGGGGGGAAATGGATCATTCGTCTTCGTAAAGGTTTGGCCAGTAGATTCTGGGAGAACATCATACTGGCCATGTTAGGAGAGCAGTTCATGGTGGGAGAGGAGATCTGTGGAGCCGTGGTCTCTATACGCTTCCAGGTACTACTATAGTTTTACTACTACAGTACTTCTACACTGACACTCTGCAGCATGTTCCAGTCAGCAGTGACAGATTTACTGTGAAGAAGGTTTGATCCTTAACAGTCTGACCTGGACCTGATAGGCCTCAGATCTGGATCAGGACCTTGTTCAGGAATATAAACTGAGTAACTTTAAGAACCTGTCTTTCCACCCACCTTTCTCTCTACCTGACTGTCTGTCTCTACCTGTCTCCCTATCAGGAGGACATCTTGTCGATCTGGAACAGAACTTCCAATGACCAAACGACGACATCCAGAATCAGAGACACTTTAAGACGAGTCCTGAACCTTCCAACCAACACCATCATGGAGTACAAGACCCACAACGACAGTCTCAGGTACTACTACTACTAATACTACTGTAAAACACCATCATGGAGTACAAGACCCACGACAGTCTCAGGTACTACTACTACTACTAATACTACTGTAGTACTACTGTAAAACACCATCATGGAGTACAAGACCCACAGTGACAGTCTCAGGTACTACTACTACTAATACTACTATAAAACACCATCATGGAGTACAAGACCCACA
This sequence comes from Enoplosus armatus, assembly GCF_043641665.1. NCBI lineage: Eukaryota > Metazoa > Chordata > Actinopteri > Centrarchiformes > Enoplosidae > Enoplosus > Enoplosus armatus. The sequence goes on along the minus strand of NC_092202.1, from coordinate 74,843 downwards.
ACGACAGTCTCAGGTACTACTACTACTACTACTGTAGTACTGCTGTAAGACACCATCATGGAGTACAAGACCCACAGTGACAGTCTCAGATACTACTAATACTACTGTAGTACTACTGTAAAACACCATCATGGAGTACAAGACCCACAGTGATAGTCTCAGGTACTACTACTACTAATACTACTGTAAAACACCATCATGGAGTATAAGACCCACAACGACAGTCTCACGCACTACTACTACTACTACCACTACTATAGTACTACTGTAAAACACCATCATGGAGCACAAGACCCACAACGACAGTCTCACGTACTACTGCTACTAATCCTACTGTAGTACTACTGCAAAACACCATCATGGAGCACAAGACCCACAACGACAGTCTCATGTACTACTGCTACTAGTACTACTAATAATGGTAATGATCTCACTTATATAGCGCTTTTCAACCTTCACGGTTTCCAAAGCACTTTACAGCTGAGTCTCATTCACCCATTCACTCACACATTCACACACCGATGGCGACAGAGCTGCCATGCAAAGTGCTGGTCTCCATCAGGAGCAACTGAGGGTTCAGTGTCTCGCTCAAGAACCCCCAACTCGCTCTAACCAACTTTACCTCCTGTGCGACAGTGCTAACCACTGTGCCACCGTGCTGCCAATACTACTACTGTTAAACCCCTTCATGGAATACAAGAGAGCCAGCCTACTCAAAGCGACTTCCGTAAAGACAATGAAGCGCAAACATCTGATGCTGTGGGTGCGCATGCTCTGTACCTAGATGGTCAGATAACCTAGTAGTGTTGTTGGCTAATGTTAGCTTAAGCTACATAATTGACTAAATCACCCACAGTGACAGACAGCTAAGCTAGCTAGCTAATTTTATGTCATTGTTACATGCAATGTCCATCTTAGTTCGTGGGTCAGACCTGGACATTTCATGCATCGTAAGTTACCATCTGAGGTGGCAAAGGCTCACTGGTCCGACGTTGTTGTTCACATTTCAATGAACACCTTGATGTATGATAGACCTGTCAAAAGAGTAGCTAAATATATTTTATAAGCCGTAACAGATTGGCTCATTTATGGAGAACAGTCGCAGTAACCTTAATGTAACGTAAGTTACTCCTCAGCAGAATACAGTAAGTCTCAGTCTGTCCTCTGCAGCAGACGATAAATACAACATGTAAAGCAGGGGTGCACACACTTTTTCAGCATGCAAGCTACTTATAAAATGACCAAGTCAAAATGATCTCCCTACTATAAAAATGCAAAACATATATTTATTTATAAATATATTGAGTATTCTTTATATGTATAATATATGTTGGTGTACCTTGCATAACTGCATGAACCCATATTGCACAATATAACTCTGTACACTTTTTGTCATTACCTTACTCTGATGACTTGCACTGAATGGAATCAGCCAGGGATGTGTTTTGTGCGCTTGTACGCGCATGCGTGGTGACCCATGTGTCAGAAAAGATCAGATGTCAGACTGGCTGCCCTGTATGTCAATCAAGTGACAACTTTCATAGTGAGGATGGATGATAGGCTGACGTCTATTTTTTTTAATGCCATGCGATCTACCCACACTACCTTTGCGATCGACTGGTAGATCACGATCGACGTATTGGGCGTTAGGGTCAGTCTGAACAGTAATGACAGACACACCATGCTCTTCCTGAACACCTGGACCTGGGTGGACTGTAGATTCCACTGGTTTCATTCATAAATAACAGACTTCACCCTCTAAAGAAACAAGTGACACAGCAGCAGAAACAAAATAAAACCACTGAGCTCCTTCTATCACAAACCTTTATACTGTCAGATCTACAAGGAACTGAAGAAGCAGCAGGTTTAAAAACCAGATCCCGATGTTAACATACTCACTAACTCTGTGTGTTTCAGGGACAACTCGAGCTTCAGAAACACAAAGATTTCCCTCTGAAGACAAACAGCTGATTGTCCTCCTCACCAATCAGGACGCAGATCACCATTGTTACACTTGGCTGCCATTGGCCTGTGTGTGTGTGTGTGTGTGTGTGTGTGTGTGTGTGTGTGTGTGTGTGTGTGTGTGTGTGTGTGTGTGTGTGTGTGTGTGTGTGTGTGTGTGTGTGTGTGTGTGTGTGTGTGTGTGTGGGACCAATAAACTGACTGAACTGGACTGAAGTTGTTTCACTGTTTTGTTTCTAACTGATTGATCCGTCATTGATTATTTATCAGCAGCTGGAAGAAGATATTCTCAAATCTTTTAATTTAAAACCAAACTGTACAATACAACCAGTGTATAAACCAGTATAACCAGTATAAACCAATATAATCAGTGCTGGTCTCCTGTAAGCCTGCAGAGTTTCATAAGACAGGATTTTGTATTTTTGTTTTATTCATGTAAATAAAACTGAATGTCTTATGAAATAAACAAGTAATGAAATATAAAAATAATCTAAAGAATTTAGTTGGATTTTTCAATCTTTTCTGGGAAATAAATGTGTTGAAATACATCAACAAAGTTGGTACAGTTTTAAAAGACTAATTCATCACCGACAAATGTGTGAAATCAAACTAAAGCTGACGTCGCCCTCTGGTGGCTGGATTTAACGTGTCAAGAGGAAAAAAATACGAAATTACAACAAACAGAAGGATTTATTAAACAGATGAACATACATATACATTTGTATGCAAATATGTTGTCCAATGGTGTAATCAATAGTGTGCTGTATTAGTCTGTGCACATCAGATAACTAACTGAAATAAGAAACCAAAGTTTATCAGTACGAGATTCTTTAACTCTCAGCAAACCTTTACTCGGTTTTCAATCGTGCCGCACTGACAAGTCAAGACGGTGTTAGTCACTCTGAATCTGTTGGTGAAGGCTGAAAGTGAAACGTCAATGTTTGTTGAATCTTTTCAGGGGAGTAGATTAGACAACTTGTTGGGTATCAAAGCTAACAGCCATCCAAATCTAAAAAACAAAAGAACAAACAAAAACAAATCAATCATCTGTAAGGCAATCATAAAATTCAGTTTTAACAGTCTTTTTCTCTTGACATCCCAATAAAAATCGAACATGTTTAATATTATCAGACGGTTGGTGCGCTCTCTCCAGCACCAAACACGAAGCAGTTAACCAGGTGATTACTTTGGTAACGTCTGAAAAAACTCTTCAAGTATGCAGTTACAGTTTTATGAGTCAGTGTTTAAATTGGCGTGTATCTGATCCAGATATAAAGTTAGTAACATGCATTGGAGGGACATGAATGTGTAAAGATGGAGAGGGAGAGGAGGAAAGCTCAGTGCATCATGGGAAGTCCCTCAGCAGTCTAGGCCTATAGCAGCATAACTAGGGGGCTGGTCCAGGCAGGCCTGAGCCAGCCCCTAACTATAAGCGTTATCAAAAAGCAAAGTTTTAAGCCTACTCTTAAAAGTAGAGACTGTGTCTGCCTCCCGGACCCAAACTGGGAGCTGATTCGACAGGAGAGGAGCTTGATAGCTGAAGGCTCTGGCTCCTGTTCGGCTTTTGGAGACTCTAGCAACCCTGCATTCTGGTAGCGCAGTGCTCTAGTGGGGTAAAAGGGTACTATGAGCTCTTTAAGATATGAGGGTGCCTGACCAATGAGAGCTGTGTAGATCAGGAGAAGAATTTTAAACTCTATTCTGGATTTTACAGGGAGCCAGTGCAGCGAAGCTAATACTGGAGAAATATGGTCTCTTTTCCTGGTTCCTGTCAGTACACGTGCCGCAGCATTCTGGATCAGCTGGAGAGTCCTCGGGGACTTATTGGGACAGCCTGATAATAAGGAACTGCATTAATCTATCATAGAAGTAACAAACGCTTGGACTAGTTGTTCTGCATCTGTTTGAGAAAAGATCTTCCTGATATTTCAGTGTTATGGAGGTGAAAAAAGGCAGTCCTTGAAGTTTGTTATATGCGAGTTAAAGGACGTCCTGATCAAAGATAAAATAAAGTAAGGTTGTCTTACATTTACTGCTGTTAGTTATTGATTTGATTAATGGTTTAATAATGTGTGCATTGATAACTGACGGTGTCTTATTAGGCTAATTATCAGGTAATTGTACTCAGTTTCTAACAGCAGTATGCAGTAAATGGTTGCCCTTTGTCTGCGTGTGTTAAAACTACTTTCCTAGTTAAACTTGATGTGCGAAAAACAACATTTTTTTGTGGATTGGAAAGCGAAATGTACGTGAGGTAGAATCAGGTCATGAATGCAACAAAAATGTGGTTTTGATTCTGTATATGTCCGGATGAGTTATATAGCTTTGCAATTTGTCCTGACAAACTAAATATATATAAATATATGAAATATATGCAGTATTTTCACTCTGAGACAACATTTAATCTGTCATTCACTGCTAAAAGTACAGAACACACTGAAAAATGAATATTTTCATATATAGTGCAACATAAACTGAATTTTATGGTGAAAGAGCAGCTTTATTTATCATAACTGAAGGTTCTATATCGCAGGAAATCACCTTTCAGGTGTTAATTAAATAAAGATGTCCATACCTCTCCTTGCCTGTCACTAATCTTTTAACTATAACTTGGCCCCCATGACATCAGCATAATACAATTCCTGAAATTCAGTTACGGTGTTTCGTTTTGGTGTGCCACCCCAAGATTTTCATTTCTAGGAAAAAATTCTGGGGGTGCCGCAGGACAGAGGGCCGTTGAGCCAGGTACTTCTCTTCACTGTGACTCATTTCCATCAGTGAAGCACTTTGACCCAGCTGGCACCACCGTCATCTATCAGACTATACAGATCCATCCCAGGCTGTTCCAGGCCGTTCCAGGCTGTTCAAGGCAGGTTAGTGCAAGTTTAATCCTGCCTCTATTCCTGGCTGCAGACCAGCTGGGAGCTGTGATCTCTAAGGATGGACCTAATCCAGATCAGGATTAACAGATCAGCCTCCACTCAATAGAGAACTGACAACCACAAACACACTGCAGACCTGAAACACTGCAGAACACTGAAATACTACAGAACTCTGAAACACTGCAGAACACTGCAGACCTGAAACACTGCAGAACACTGAAACACTGCAGACCTGAAAAACTGCAGACCACTGAAACAATGCAGACCTGAAACACTGCGGAACTGAAACACCGCAGAACACTGAAACAATGCAGACCTGAAACACTGCAGAACACTGAAACACTGCAGAACACTGAAATGCTACAGAACACTGAAATGCCGCAGAACCCTGCAGACCACTGAAACAATGCAGACCTGAAACACTGCAGGACACTGAAATACTACAGACCACTGAAACACTGCATAACACTGAAACACTGCAGGATCTGGAAACACTGCAGACCTGAAACACTGCAGAACACTGAAACACTGCAGGACCTGGAAACTCTGTCTTCTTCATTCTTTCTACACTTCACTCAGTATTTTGATGTCAGGAATATTATTTATTTTACTGACATTTTAGATTTGTTTCCAGTGAGATATCATTGAGTGTATATAATCACTTTGCTGTTGTAAACTTTATAAACAATATTTAGTTATATTTAAAATATGAATCAATTCTAATCCTGTTCCGGGCCGATAAGAGTGTGGATAAGATACAGATCAGATAAGATATATGTTATAATGGGAAAACAGTAACTGTAGCTGCTGTTACAGTCTTATCATGTATTTGTAGGCTTTAACATTGTGTACTCTAATTGAATTGAGGTTTGCTAAAATGAAAGGGGATGAATACTTTTGCAAACAGCATATTCCATTTTTCATTCAAGTATTAGTATTATTGTAAATTAAAATATATAGAGACAAATATTAATGTATTAATTGTTATCAAATGAAATTAGTGATTTAGCAGGGGGTTAAACATTTTTACAAGGCACTGTATGCATGTCACATTCTCATTATGGGCTGAGCCCCCCTAAAGGTATGATCCTACGGTCGTCCCTTCCTGAAACACTGCAGAAGGCTGAGACACTGCAGACCTGAAACACTGCAGAACTGGCAACTTAGGAACCAACCACACCAGGCCTGTTATCATTAATGTACAGTATGTTTGTGAACCTTTAACCATCAAACTAACTGACAGAGTTTAGACTGAGCTGCAGGTCAGTCACAACTGTACCAGAGCTGGGACAAACCAGGACAAACCAGGTTATTCTGACCTGACTGATCCAATAGAGACTTCAATTAACCCACTTACTGATCCACGTCACTGAGTTTGTGTGTGTGTGCATGTTGTAGAAGAACATTTTGACAAATGTTTCTAAAATAATACAAATAAACAGCGTGAAAGGAACAGAAACTGAAAATTTATTTCATTTGGTCTGCAGGTTCAGTTGAGTTTGTGTTTATGGCGCAGTGGTTGGCGCTGTTGCACGGGGGTTTGATCTCTGGCTCCCCCGTCATGTTGAAGTGTCCTTGAGCAAGATACTGAACCCTAAGTTGCTCCCGAGGGAGACCAGCACCTTTCATGGCAGCTCGGTCGCCATGGGTGTGTGAATGTGTGAGTGAGACTTAGCTGTAAAGTGCTTTGGGAACGTTGAAGGTTGAAAAGCGCTATGTAAGTGAGATAATTGTAAGCGTCTCTGTGAGACTTTGAGTCAGGCAGCTGTGGGGTCACCTGTCTGAACAGGTAGATCTGACACACCAGCTGTAGGTGTGCCTCCTGTCTACCATTCAGTCCACGAGGATTCAGTTTTGTCTCAGTGTGAAATCAACAGACTGTTACGTCTGAAACGTACCCACAATGCATTGCAGTGTGACACTGTAAAGCTTGTTCCAGGTGAGTCAGGTCTACTCAGAATCAATGTGGACGATGACCTGTCCGTTCCAGATCTGACAGCTGATTGGTTCAGATGTTTGATCTATAACATGACGTTTGATTGCAGATATTTTCATTTTAGCATTCAGCTGATATTACAGATAGTTCTCATAGACTGCAGACTATCTTTTTCATTCATTCACATCCCTCTTGCTCTTCCTGTTTGTCTAATCAGCTGATCATGGGCGTTTACTCTCACTGTCCAACCAGATTTTGCCACCATCTCTATGACATCTGATGTTGAACCTCTGATCAATAGTAAAAACCGTCTTCATGTATTCTGAGTGTTGAGTTTGAACAGGTCCATCAGTTGAGTCCGATCAGCTGATTTATTTACAGCAGTAAACTGATCTGAGGTCAATGTATTAATATGATTAATATGGAGGTTAAACTATAAACTCTATGAAGTAACATCATTAAAACAATTGGAGGACAAGCTGAATAAATTCTCTAATTACATTTTATTAAATCTGGATCTGATTGAACAGGAAGGGAGTGTTTCTGTCACTTCCTGTCGTCTGACCTCAAAAAGTCGACGTTTTACTTTTGATTACAATAATAATGACAATTATATTATTATTATTAGTTATTAATCGGCTCTGTGTGTGTTTCTCTGATGAGGAATACAGAGTCAGATTACCAAACCTTCATTAACCAAACCTGCAGATCACTGAAGAAGAAAGAAATCAAATGTTTGTTTTTTTGAAGACAAAAAGTGAAGAAAGTGAAAACTTTCTGTACGTAAATGTAAATGACACCTGCTGCAGTCCATCTGTGACATCAGAGAGAGGTCGATGATGTCACTGAGTTTGAGGAAATTACCTCAGAAAGATTCAACAGGTAAGAAGGTCAGACCTTCAAACACACACACACACACACACACACACACACACAGTAAGTCATCCTCTCATTACAAACTATAAACTGAAGCCAAACTTCCTCCTGAATTCTAAACAGGATTAAACTAAAGCCTCTCTGAGTGTTACTGTGTGTGTGTGTCAGTGTGTGTGTGTGTGTGTCTCTCTCTATCTGTCGTTCCACCTGACATCAGCACTTTCTGCAGCTCAGTTTGCTCGTCCGTTTGAAGATTGTTTTTCTTTTGTCGGCTGAAATTGAAGGTTTTTGTTTGGACAGATGAACCTCTGAGACAGAAGGTAAACACTGTGTGTGTGTATGTGTGTGGTTTTCATGCATCGACTGTCTCGTTTAGTCTGTTCTGTTTTGTTTAAGTAAATCATATTTATTATTTATCAAATCCAGCAGCTGTCAGACTGAACTCCATTACTGCTCCATGTTTGTTCAGATGTGAACATTTCACAAGTTCTTTAATGCAACAGCAAAGGTTTGGTTTCACAAAGGGGGCGGGGGCACATGATACATATATGTGTGTATATATTCACTTCCCAGTTTATTAGGTACACCTAACTAAAACTAAACAACAGTTTCAGTTTATCTTGATTCAGTTGTGGATGTAGTTTGTGCAGCTGTGTCTCTAATTTTGTCCACCCTCATTGATTTACATTTTTTTGTCAGTTGCTAACGAGTATTATTCAAAACTCTTCATACAGTCTGCATCAACATGCCTCTTAGTTAATCTCACCTCCAAACTGAACTCAAACCACCAGAATACTGAGGACACACTGAGCTGACGAACACTAAGAGCACGGAGCATCAAAGATAAACTGAGTCAGTATTTCGTTACAGAAGAACAATAAGACCTTTTCACTGTACTGAAGTACATGTAATGAGAATGAATCAGAGATCTCTTTGAATATAGTCAGTACAGTACTATTGATGCAACTGTTGAACGCTGCAGATCTGGTTGCAGTTTTTTAACACTAACCCTTTACCAGGTGAGACAAACTGAGCTCAGTTTGTAATTATACACTTCTACCAAACTGTAAACATGCGTCTACGTTGCTACACTATTTTTTCGATTGTCATTTCACATTGACACGCGAACGATAATGATTATAAATAATGAGTTACTTACAAACCAGAGCTTGAGCTCTTTAAATGGCCACAGGTCAACAGATTTAGCCTCATTCTTTTCTGTTCTTTATTTTCTTTTGTTGTTCGAGTTGAACATTTAGAGACAAAATAAATCCATATATTACACATTACGATACCTGTGTGTATGTGTGTTTACTCCATGTTTAAGTGTTCATTTTTACTTTCAGCGCGTAGTTGGTGCTTTGTGTGCTCGATCAAAGGATTGCAACACAAAAACAGTTTTTAAAAAGAGTTTGAAGAGTTTTGCAAGAATTGTTTTCTTTTGCAAAAGATGTATAATGTGTTACTGGTTTGGTGTACGGTAGCCTAAAGTTTAAGTAACGTAAAGATAGTTGCCTATGCAATCAGGAAAAAACTGTAAACTTGCTTCTCTCACAGAGAGACCATGTTGTAAACATGGTCAATGACTGTGGCTCTCATCAGAGACCAATGCTCTTGGTCTCACTCGTCTGTCCCCACCAGCCAGTCTTCCTTGATCCAGGTTTCCAAACAAAGTCATTCTGAAACCGCCCCCTTTTGTCTGTTTGGTAACGAGACTAAAACCAGGACACCTGGTCGGCTTTCAGCTGAGATTAGTGAGAAAGAAATTAAAACTGATTCAGTTCAGTTCACACAGACTTCTGTTTCACTGGATGTGTGAAGAGGGGTGGACAAAATAATAGAAACAAAGTTTCATTTAGTAATGTAAAGTTAGTAAAGTAAAGTTTATGTAATAAACTAAAAACGTTTTATTTTGTAAAACTAATAAAAATGTTGATGAGACTCAAAGTGACAGAACAAGGGAGAGAAGTTTGACCTGGTTTTAAATCAGCCAATCAGAAAGCTGCAGGTTTGTTCTGACAAATCAAATTTACAGCTTTCAGGTGTGTGTGTGTGTGTGTGTGTGTGTGTGTGTGGTTTAATGTGATTGGATTAAAGGTGTCAGCTGAACCTCCTCGTCTCTGATTTCACCTTCAAACTGTTTAAGGATGAAATCTAATAAGTTAAAAGAATATTTTTTACCTGCAGTCAGTGGACAGATGTTACAGATGTTCCAGAGTCACTGTGGAAACAGAATATAATAATGAGAATATATATATATATATATATGTGTGTATATATATGTATGTATTATGTGTATATATATATATATATATACAAGCATCATCTTTTGACATGATGACACAATTTTGAATTTCCATATAAGCAGAATTAAGTATTATGCTATAATCCAAAATGTGATGTCCATGCATGTGGATGCCAGGTCTTAGGAGGATATATACTCATAAGAATCAATGATAAGTGATCAGACGAGGTGTGTACAGAGTGCACAGGTGAGAGCAGTGAACAGGTGTAAAAACACAGGTGTGTGTGTGTTTTTACTTTTATTTAAGCCCTTATTTAAACAGGTGGTCTCATTGATCTGTTGAGAGTTTAGTGTTTGAAACTAGTTCACACATTTTGAACATGTAACATGTCAGTTAAAGAGGATCATCAAACCTTTTCATATAAGATGTAATGATGATAAAGATGTAATGATGAGAAAAGAATCAGCTGTGATAAAACACACAGTCAAGTTTCATAAATATATAGAATTATTATATATAAGTAAAACAAATGTGGCAACAAGATACATGATGTTTATTTAGCTGATGCTTTTATCCAAAGTGATGAGTGCATTTCAACCAAGTGGATACAACATGAAAACTGCAAGAATGATCAGCTTCAACACATATGCTGAACTGCTTCAAGCGCTGCATTTAGAAAGAATAAGAGATTTAATTTATGGGAAAATAAATGAGTTTTCATTCTGCAATGAAAGATGTTTAACAGGTAGCTAGGCCCCCCTCGTAGTAGGTTGAAGACCAGTTGGGCTGCTGCATTCTGGATGAGCTGCAGAGGTCAGATGTCACATACAGGCAGACCAGCCAGGAGCAAGCTGCAGTAGTCTAGGTGCGAGATGACAAGAGTCTGGATGAGAACCTGTGCTGCCTCCTGGATGAGGAATGGACATATCCTCCTGTTGTGAAGCATGAATCTGCAAAAGCGGATTGTTGTTGGCAGCGACAGACAGCTGGTCATCCTGTGTCACACCCAGGTTCCTTGCAGTCCGAGATGGGGACACCGCAGAGTTCTCAATGGTAATCAAGGTCATGGGCCCTGGAAGGAAGAGCAGTTCAGCTTTAGGTGGTGAGCAGATATCCACTGTGAGATGTCAACCAGACATGCAGAGGTTCAGGCTGCCAGCTGGGTTTGAGACAGGGGAAAGAATTAGTTGAGTGTTGTCTGATTATCTGCGGTAGGAAAAGCCATGTGAGTGAATAACGGAGTCAAGTGACTTGGTGTAAAGAGGAAAGAGGAGGGGACTCAGAACAGAACCCTGAGGGACCCCAGTAGTGAGGCTTAGGTTCAGACACAGCTTCTCTCCAAGTGACCCTGTAAGGTCCTTGAGGTAGGATGTGAACAGGGAGAGTCCAGAGCCTGAGACTCCCATTTCTTGGAGGGTAGGGAGGAGGATCTGGTGGTTCACTGTGTAAAACGCTGCTGAAAGGTCCAGCAGGATGACGACTGAGGAGGAGGATGATCTAGCAGTGGAGTTCCTCTGTGACGGCAAGGAGGGCGGTCTCAGTTCAGTGACCTGCCTTGAAACCAGACTGGTGGTGGTCAAGAACATTGTTCTGGTGGAGATATGCAGAACGTTGAGTGAAGACAGAACACTCAAGTGGTTTAGAAAGAAATGAAAGAAAAAAGACAAAACAACAACAACAGAAACCAAACCTCATCCTTGACATCACTGTGACATCACGGTGATCTGATTGGTTTGTCTCAGAGATCAAGACCTCAACATTATATACAAGTACATTTACTCAAGTACTGTACTGAAGTACAATTTTAAGGTATTTGTACTTTATTTGAGTACACTGATGCTGACCCCAGATTCAGATTAAGGATCCAACATTCATCAGTTAATAAGATATGATGCATGTTAGATTAAAAAAATTAAAGGATAAAAGCAGTTAAGATAAGTACAAGTACTGCTTGTTACAGGTACCAGCCGGTACAGAAGAAACAGATAATGAATCCTGCAAACAGGAGAAAGAAATGAAACAGGGCATCTTTGCTTCTGTTCGTTTAGCCTCGCTCAGCAGAATGAGGAAAGTAACTAACCTGCCGTAAAAGCCGTAAAGCGACTCTCACGATGTAAAGTCGTCCCAGAGCAAAGTAAAATGCCACACTGCCCCCTGCTGGCTACGTGGTGGAACATACGCAGCGTACATACTGCAGACACATTACATTGATACAAATAAAACACAATATATTAACACAAATGTGATCACACATTGGTGAGAAAATAAAAATGGCTCCCGACATTCCCAAAACCCCAGACTCTTAAATTGTTACCATTTTCAACTAATACACCAATGCAGTGTATGGGATGCATGTTAGTGGTGCATGTGGTGTGGGATGTGTTTGTGGCATGTATGTGGTTGATGTGGAAGGTGCAGTATGTGTGTATGGCATGTTTGGGTGTGATGTGTAAGGGACAGCTGTGCATAACGGCTGGATGTGTTGAGGCATGCCGTAACCAGTCAGGTGTGGTTTAATGTATGCTCCAACTATATTAACTGTTTTTTGTGGCTGCCTTGATGGCTGACCAAGTGTCTCATAAGTGAACATTTGTTGTGTCCATCTCTCACGAGCTGACCCTCTAACCTCAGTGTTTGTCTAAAAAACAGGGGGGGTAATGGGTCTCTCCTCCTGTTCAGGTTCTCAATGTTCGTGCTCACTCTCCAGTCCAGTTGAGACAACTTGTCTCTTTCTTTTCTCTCTCCTTGGAGATGACTGGAACCGGGTAAGCATTCCCTCTCAGCTTGACCTTCATTACTCACACTCATCCTGACTGGACAGTATCCAGGTACATCCTGTTGCTCTTCCCTTTCAGGTGCAGGTACATGAACTGGTTCCCTCTGGATTAAAGTTGGTTGCCCATGGTCAGTATTTTGTTCCGTTCTGTCTATTAGTATTCTTAACCAGTAACCTCCATTGCCCAACTCCTCAGAGTTGCTTTGTACATCAGCTATCCTTCGCTGCCTGTTGCCTTGTTTCGACCTTTCCTCGGATGTTGACTTAGCGGGTTGTGGAGGGGTCTCAAGAGGTAGGTCATTAACCAAAAGTAGCAGGTTACGGTGAAGTGTCCTAGTTTTCTGCTTGTCTCCAGATTCGGGATGGACTATGCACACCGGATTCTCCGCTGCCTGCTCTTTCACAATGTAAATGGTCTTTTCCCAGTATGACCTCAACTTGCCGGGCCCTCCTCGCTCACCAAGGTTCCTCACCCGGACCCTATCACCAGGCTGCAACACAACTCCCTTCAATTTCTGGTCGTAATATGACCCTAACCCTAGCCCTAACACCCCCCCCTTTTTTTCCCCAATCCTGATGTCAATGTTTATAAATTATTATTTTTTTTTAATTATTGATCAATTATTTATTTATCATCTCTTGCGCCATTATACCACCCGCAGAGAAAATAGGCGGATGATTATACAAAAGAACAAAACGTAATTCATTAAGGGAAGAATTCGGAGCCCGTCCCGGTCTCGTGAATCTTTTATATACTACTTACTAGACCTTTACTTTTATGTTTTTAGTTGCATAACTGAAGCCTACTTGGTGTATACAAACAATTGTTTTTATGAATTTTAAATTAGTGTTGTTATTATTATGATTGCATTTTTATTCCTATTTTTATTGTGTATATATTGATTTATTGTGTTGTGTGTTTTGCGTGATTTTAGCACTTATTTTAAAAGCACTTCTTTCTTAACCTCATATTTTAGCACTTTATTATCACCTTTGTTTTATTGTATACAACCTTGTCGGTTCTTAACACTGCACTTTTAACATATCTACGAAGGTCTTTTTAATAAATTCACCACAGGGACAGGCGAACACACAAATGCCCGCAGAGACCCAAGGAGGCCGGAGGACCTTGTTAACTCACTTATTCCCGCTGTTGCACCTGTTCAGTGGCTCAGCTATACCCCACACATCTTTTAAGGAAATGGAGGAATAAAGACATAGAAAAGTAAAAAAAACATATCCACAGGGCTTTTATAAACAATTTTATTGACTTTTATGGAGTTTTGTATAAAAAGGTTTTTTAACACTTACCGTTCCCATGAGCCAGCGCCTCTCGTAGCATTCCTACGGAACGCTCCGCTTTTACCTATCCTAAGCCTTCCCTCCTCACTGGACTGTTTACTGTTCTCATTGGCTATTCGATATGCTTCAGCCATCCTCTCTGCCCACTTATCGGCGTACCCCTTAGTTGAGACTGGTTCTGGTCCTGGGCCTTCGGTTAACCCAAACAGCAGGTCTATAGGCAGGCAAGGATGGCGGTTATAAAGAAGATAGAAAGGCGAGTACCCAGTTGATTCATGTCGTGTGCAATTGTACGCATATACGATATGGGGAAGGTGGTCTTTCCAGCACTCTTTTTCTTTTTTGGCCAGTGTTCTCAGCATCTGGAGTAATGGTTAAACCTCTCAGCTGGATTCCCTTGTGGGTGGTATGGCGATGTTCTTGAATGGCCAACCCCTGACAGCTGCTGGAGGGTCTGGAAGAGTCGGTTCTCAAACTCATGGCCTTTGTCGTGATGCAACTTTGAGGGGTATCCAAAGCGGGGTATGAAATCATTAAAGATACGTTGGGCAGCTGTCTTCCCATTCTTGTTCCGAGTAGAGTATGCTTGCGCGTATCTTGTGAAATGGTAAACGATTAGTAGGATATACTCATACCCTCCTTGACTGGTCGCTAGGTGTGGGTAGTCGATACACATGATCTCAAGGGGATAATTAGATGTAATACTGCCCATGGGAGCTCGAACATGTGTTACCGGCTTCTTTGATTTGATGCAAGGGCATTTCCGGGACACATATTCATCTATTTCCTTTGTCATGTAGGGCCAGTAGAATCTCTCTCTAGCGAGGTGTAGCACCCTCTCTCTCCCAGTGAAGATGTCTCAGGGCTAGAGTCCTATACTTTGCAGGGAGGACTAGCTGCTTCCTCTCACTTGTTCGCCTGTAGAGGAGTCCACCCTCCAAATGTAGCTTGCCCCACTCGTGCAATGAGTAACTGTCTTCCATATCTCATCCGTCAGCATTGTATTTGACTCTTTCAACTTTATCACCTCACTGATACCACATCTTGTGATAGCTCCTCCGTACATGCTTTCATGTATCTGTCTATGTCCAACGGAATCCTAGACAGAGTGTCTGCGTCAATGTTCAATTTTCCAGGTCTGTATTTTATGTTGAACTGGAATTCTGACAGTTCCCCGACCCATCTGTGCCCTGTTGCATTAAGTTTTGCCGTGCTCATGACATGTCAGCGGGTTGTTGTCAGTGAAGATGGTAAAGTGTGGGGCATAGTAAAGGTAATCCCTAAACCTTTCACACACAGCCCATTTTAACGCGAGAAATTCCAGTTTTCCACTGTGCAGATGATAGTTCTTTTCATCTAACATCAACGTCTGCAAGCCGTACCCAATGACCCTCAACTTGCCATCTTGGTGTTGATAAAGCACTGCCCCAAGACCTTGGTCTGAAGCGTCTGTGTGCAGCGTCAGAGGCAGGTTGAAGTCAGGATATGCCAAGACTGGTGGATTAGTGAGGAGGTTGACAAGATTCTCAAGTGCTTTTTGCTGTTCGCTTGTCCAGTCTACTGGTGTCCTGGAAGGCCCCTGCTCTTTCCTGCACATGTCTGGACTTGTGGCATGCCTGGTTTAGTTTGGAGTAACTCATAGATGGGTTTGGCTATCCTCGAGAAATCCTGGATGTAGGAGCGATAATAGCCAAGGAATCCAGTGAGTCTCCTGACATCACCAACCGTTTGTGGTGTTTTCCTGATAAGGGAGTGAACAGCTTCCAGGTCCTTTGGGTCAATTTTTACTCCTTCAGCGGCGACGAGGCGTCCCACTTATCTGACTTCTCGCCGGAAGAGTTCACATTTCTCTGACCTCAGCTTGACCCCAAGGCGCTGGAGGGCCTTGGGGACATTGCGGACTCCTTCCAGGTGTTCCTCAAATGACCCTGCAAAGCAGAGAACATCGTCCAGATAAGGGATACAGCATTCATCCCTGAGGGAGCCAAGCATCTCCTCCATACTCCGCTGGAATGATGCGGGGGCGTTGGAAAGGCCAAATGGGATTCTAACCCACTCGTAGAGTCCCCATGGAGTTATGAAAGCAGTGACATGTCTTGAACCCTCTGCAATGAAGCCCTGATGGTAAGCCTTACCCTGGTTTAAAGATGTTCAACCAGGAGTGTCCA
Organism: Enoplosus armatus; assembly: GCF_043641665.1. Classification (NCBI taxonomy): domain Eukaryota; kingdom Metazoa; phylum Chordata; class Actinopteri; order Centrarchiformes; family Enoplosidae; genus Enoplosus; species Enoplosus armatus. The sequence goes on along the minus strand of NC_092202.1, from coordinate 58,695 downwards.
CTAAGGGTGTCCATAAGGTCCTGTATCCTCGGTAGGGAGTGTCGATCTGGGATAGTTTTCTGGTTCAAGAGGGGATAGTCAACACACAAACGAAGGATTCCATCTTTCTTTTGAACGCATACCACTGGGGCAGCGTATGATGATTTAGACTTCACTATCCAGCCTTTTACCAGAAGTTCTTGAATGTACTCCTTTACTTCTTTGAACAATGGTCTTGGCACTGGTGAATATGTTCTCTGTACTGGAGCATCCTATTGTGCTAGTCTTGAGTTGTCCCCCTCTGGCTCAAACAGTACTCGAGGATCAGACAGGTCCATGTTTGTTGGGACTTTGCACTTCAACCAAGCTACTTGGCCTCCTGGGATGACCATGTCTTGTCTGCCAATCCGTAAATGTCCTTGTTGCGCTTAGCAGTTTGAATGAGACTCACCAGAGTCTTTGCTTTTTCAGCAGGTATTGAAATTGCTCCACAAAGGAGGGTGATGAGTAGTGGGATCAATTTCTCTGGTTGCTCCTGGATCACTTCCTCAAGCACATTGAACCCTAGCAGTGGGCGCTCAAGGGCGAAGCTGCTCACAAGGAAGGGTACACTAATAGACAAGTTGGGGTCCTCGTTTCAAGGTAAGTTTACAGTGATAGCTACCCAACCATCAAATGGGAGGGGGTCTCCGTTTACAGCATATACTGCAAGCTCTTCCTCATCTTCAATGATTTCAGCAAGTGGTCTAATATCAGTATCAGGTAGGTACTTGTCTTTCCACTCCCTGTCTATCATACTGACTTGAGCTCCCGTATCAAGCAGAGCACTCACAGCTAGACCTTTTAAATAACACTGGGTGAGTGCTTTTTTTCCTACCAGCCTCGCGACCTGTTAATTTTTTTGTCACTGGTAGGTCTGTTTTGATGTCATTTGATAAGGTGGTCCTAGTGTCCTTTTAGCTAGAATTTTTCCTGTTGGTGCTGTCAGGTGGGGACAGTGGTTAAGGCCCGGTCACTGAGTGTCCCCTGGCAGTGACTGGCCCGTTTCCCTGATGCACTGGTTTCTTGAGGCAGCCAATCTCTCTGTGGCCTTCTTCACCACAGTAGAAACAATGGTTGCAGTTCGGAATGTTTTTTTCAATACAACTTGGGCAGCCATAGAGCCTACCCTTTCTGGATGGCACTCTTCCTGTGTACCCCTGAAACATACGTTCTTGCTGCTGTCTGTACTGGTTTTGTCATCAATTCAATCATGCTGGAAAGCTTCTCTACTTTCTCTGTGAGCTGTTGAATTATGTCTGGTGTGGACTTCTGCTTAGACTTATCTTTCCTGGTACCTAAGCAATGTGTGGCATTGACCTCGAGCTCAGCGTTGTGCACATTTGCCTGTCTTTGGCCTGGCCTAACCTACGTTGTCTCTTGTTCTCGTCATTTGTTACCTTCATTACATGCCTCAGTATTATCTCATCAGATACTTTGCAGTCTGAGAGTAGTGGTTTGAGTTCTCGACGGATGTCATCATGTTTGTATCCTAGGCCTTGGTAAACAGCGTGAAGGAAAACGTCTTGAACTGTGTCCGCATTGTACTTCACATCTGTATCAACATGTTACGAGTTGAGCAGGATCTTTTGTTTTAGTCCTATCACTCGGTACAGGAACTGTTGTGGAGTCTCCCTGTCATTTTGTTTGGTGCACATTAGCTCTTGGAAGAGTTCCATGCTACTTTGTCCCCCTAAATGGGACTGAAGAAACCCCTTGAGCTCTCCTACTGTTAAGTCATCTTTATTCATCAGCATGTCTTTAAAATTGCCTGGCTTAATCGCCTTCATTACAATTCTGATTATTTCTGCTTCACTGAACTGTTCTTTTAAACCTTCATCAATTTGTCTGCAGACATTGCTGTAGCTGATGTCTGACCCTTGGTCACCAATCTGACCCCCATGGATCTTAAATTCTCTGCGGTGGAAGTATGAAAGATCCTTTAGTGAGACTATCTTTTCATGAGTTACATGTGTGGCCTGTACAGACTGACTGCTGCTGTCTGGTGTGTTGTTGCGATTGAGTGGCGTTGTCACTGGAGGTGTTGGCAACACAGACTGTGGGGTCGAAATAGCTATGTGTTGACAGAGCTTCTTACCAAGCTCTTCATACCTAGAAAGCATACTCCTCAACTCAGTGTCTGGTATGGGCTGCGCAGCATTAGCTATGGCTATTGTGGAGGTGTCGGCAGTGGGAGCAATATTAGATGTACCTTTAAAAACTATGTTAACTGTGCTCCCTGTGATGTCTTCATCAATAGGTTGGGGGTCATGAAATGTGCGTTTTGACTCTTAAATATTGCCTGCACCAATGTGTGGGGAGTTAGCATGATCCTGTATCACAAAATCAACATTATCTTTCAACACTAGCAACTCAACCATCCCCATATCTTCCGACTCAAGTAAAGGCTTACTGTACATGAAAGCGTGGATATACTCAAAGCACCCTTCCTCGTCTCTCACTTCCAGTGTAGATCTGGAAGAGTTCATCAGATGAAAGAGAGAGAAGGCTCTTCCTGATGGTCCACACCAGGCTTTTCCTTTCACCATCCGACATGACTACTTCTTCTCTATCCCTTATGTGTGGTCACACAGTCCAGAACTCAAAGTCACAGTCTCTGTTGTTCTGTTGGTCAGTTACGGATACAACCCTTGCTCAGTTCTTCATCAATTGTGCAAGTTGCTGCAACAGCTGCTCTTGTTGCACGTGTCACAGACTGAAGTGTCAGCTCCTCATCGGTCCTAGGTTTCAACAATCACTGGATCAGCTCCTATACAGCTGGTGGTGCTGATCCCGGACGAGCCCCCAAAAATCTGTTACAGGTACCAGCTGGTACCGAAGAAACAGATAATGGATCCTGCAAACAGGAAAAAGAAATGAAACAGGGCAACTTTGCTTCTGTTTGTTTAGCCTTGCTCAGCAGAATGAGGAAAGTAATGAACCTGCCGTAAAAGCCGTAAAGCGACTCTCCCGACGTAAAGTTGTCCCAGAGCAAAGTAAAATGCCACACTGTCCCCTGCTGGCTACACAGTGGAACATACACAGCGTACATACTGCAGAAACATTACATTGATACAAATACACAATATATTAACACAAATGTGATCACACATTGGTGGGTGTCACATGCTCATATTGATAATAATGATGATTAATATAATAAACACTGACAGGGTTTATTTTGATAAAGTTCATTTTGATGCTAATACTTTTGTACTTTTACTTAAGTACATTTTAAATGCAGAACTTTTACTTACATATTTTAAGTATTTTTATAGTGTATTATTGCTACTTTTACAGAAGTAAAGTATCTAAATACTTCTTTCACCACTGACAGTTCATCACACACACACACACACACACACACACATCACCCTTTAAATTCACTCAGATGAACAAGAGTCTCCAACTTCAGTTTTCATCCCAATAATGAAGTGTTACTGGAAACCAGTGTGTCCCAATTCACAGTTGGTGATCTGGAATCTGCTGTCATGTTGTTCACGTTGAACTATTTAAATGTAAAATCTTTATAGATGACGGAGGACTGAAGTGTTGAAGTGAAAGATGAGCTCTGAAGTTCAGATGGGCTGAAGGTGGTGCTATTGGAGGTAGAAGTGGCTGACGTGTGGCACAGCTGCATCATCTGTTAGTCCACAGCTATATTCTATGATCTCTGTCAGGTGAGCAGAACAGTGTTCAAGACAACTTATATATTTACTTTTAATTCAATTCACAATGAGGCATAATGTGACATGAATGTACGGATGTCCTACGTTTTATTTTTTTAACATACACACACAAACACACACACAAAGGATACACCTGTGCATCCTCGCTCATAGCTCTTCTGGCAAGGTCCTCTCTCCTCGAGATGCATTTTAGGAATTGAGACTTCAAGATGGTGAGCTGAGATCGATTGTGGGGTCAAAGGAGAAAGAGGAGACGAGGGGACGAGAAGAAGAGGAGACGAGGAGACGAGGAGACGAAGAGAAGAGGAGACAGGAAGACGAGGAGAAGAGGAGACGAGGAGAAGGGGAGACGAGAAGACGAGGAGAGTGGAGATGAGGAGAAGAGGAGATGAACAGAGTGGAGACAAGGAGATGAGGAGACGAGAAGCAGAGGAGATGAGGAGAAGAGGAGATGAGAAGAAGGAGACGAGGAGATGAGGAGATGAGAAGAAGAGGAGACGAGGAGAAGAGGAGACTTGGAGACGAGGAGAAGAGGAGGCACAAAACAGGGAAATGTGTTCTGAAATCTGTTTCATCAGATTATAAATAACATTAAAACCAGGACCTGACTCACTGAGATCTTAATATGAATGTAAACATACTCTGGATGATGTCACCACACAGCTGGATGATGTCAACAGGTGAGAGTGCTGTTCAGGTAGATGTTGACCCTCAGAGAGGTGATGAGGTGCCCTCTCTCTCCCTCTCAGCATTGACGCTATACTTAGCATTCTTAGCGCTCTTTAGCATTAGCTAATAGTGTCTGTCAGCATTAACATCTGAAGATTTAGAGGTCAGGGGTCACAGCAGTCAGCTGGGTTCATTCTGTGTGATCAGTCTGAAGACAAGAGGACACAAAAACAACACACATATTTAATATAATTTAGAGAACTGTATTGTATTTTATTTTTATGATGTGTACTCCATAGTATTGTATCATTAAGGTGTGTATATATTACATATATATTCATAAATGTATTTTATATATATATATATATATATATATATATATATATATATATACATATATACATATATATACATATATACACTGTATATTCTACTCATTATTCATATCTACATACTTGTAGTATTTGTAGTGCATCATGGCTGCTGGAGTTCTACAGTCTAACATACTATGTTTATTGTAAATAGCTTTCTAATGTAACCTCTATAGTTTTATTTTGGTGTTTTCTAAGAATTCTTCATTTCTTCCCTCTCAACGTGTTTGTGTTACAAACTTGTCTCAGGCTTGTAACAAGAGGCAACACACACACCAAAGCTTCAGAAGCCAAATTCATTTATTTAATTAATGAGAAAATAAGAAAGGAAGGAGTCAGTGGTGTAACATATATGAGCCTGAAGTGAACTATAATGGTGTGGAGGCCATAAGGAGATCCCCCCAACACACACAAACAAAGTTATACGTTATATTAACATACACCACCCTGTCCCCCCTGCGTTACATTAACGCACGCACCCCCTACTGGTCAATACTGGACACTTTATTTTGGTCAGTGCACTGTACTTATTCTTTTACCTTTATATTTTTACATGCTTGTTGTCTGTCAGATTATATGTTATATGTTAAAAAACAATGTAGCACCATCAGACCATGGCAAATTCCTTGTAATGTATGTTACTTGGCAATGAATTGTTTCTGATTCTGATTCTGATTCTGTAGGAGAAATCCAGAAGAGCTTTCTACGCCATCAAAAGACAAATTGAGATCGACATTCCAATCAGGACCTGGCTCAGAATCCTAAATACAGTAACAGACCCGATCATATTTTACACTAGTGAAGTGTGGGGTCCCCTAACCAGCCAAGGATTAGGGTTAACCCAAAAATGGGAAAAACACCCACTGGAAGCCCTGCATGCAGAGCTGTGCAGAAACATACTTGGAGTCCACAGACACAGCCAGTCACACCTGCAGGGCAGAACTTGGACAATCCCCTCTAATTATTCAAATCCAAAAGAGAGCCATCAAATTCTATAAACACCTTCTATCCAGCGACCCCCACTCCTACCAGTACAAGGCCCTTTAGTGCCAGGAGTCGAACCCAGATAAGAGTCCCCTCTGCCAGCTGGTCCTGAGGCTCTGCCCACCAGCACCAGGGCTTCAGGACCGACACCAAACAATCTAGCCCTACCAAATCACCTCAAAACAAAAAGAAAATTACATCACGTATGGGAAGGAAACCATCAAATCACAAAATAAACTAGAACATAAAGATGTGAGAGGATTTCTTTGAAAAAATAAACCCTTTTATAGTTTATCAGAAGGTCTCTCTATGTGGAGAGAGAAGTCTGTGTGCTGTATTAGCTGCACAATATGTTGACTGTTGCCACACATTTTGAGAAACAAGCTCTGCAGTGAATGATAACATCTGTAGTATCATCAGTATCATATGACTGTTGATATGCATATATTATTGTATATTTATTACTAATCATATGTTCACTTTTAATCTCTTTAAATTAAATCTGAGTTTAAATTGTGTCGTTTGGAGCTGCTTTGTGTTTCTGTCTGATTAGGGTTAGGGTTAACTGTGACTTTTGTTGGTCAAAGAAAAGAGGAAGTGATGTCACCACATTGGGATCGAGGTGACCTTCATCACTGTAGAAGCAGATTTTAATGGTGATGTGTCCTGTCAGACCGATAAAGTTTGAAGCCTGTTTGATGGAGCGTTGGTTTCATTTTAAAACGTGAGTGTCATGTTTCCGAACGTCACTCTGATCTGATTTTTATTGACGACGACACATCAAAAACTGTTGTCACAACACACTGAATGCAGCTCAGTTTGAACTGACTAGTTTTTACTTTCCATTCTAAACTGAAATAAACTGTTTCTATTGTTTCTATTGTTATTTATTTCATGCAGGTTGCCAGGATGCAGCTTCCCAGGTTGCTAGGGGCATGTCTGTGGTTGCTATGCATTACAGAGGTCTGGACAGCAACCTTTAAGCTGGCTCTGATTGGTCCATGGTCTTGTGACCCCATGTTCTCCCGGGCAATGCCGACAGCGGCAGCCAACCTGGCGTTGTCACGTTTACGGAGCGACAGTGGTCTCAGCAAAGGATACTGGTACGATGTGAAACTGCTGGATGAGGACTGCTCCACCTCCAAAGGTTTGTTAACCAATCAACTAACGGGGACTTAAGACTGAATTATTAGATCATAATAAGACTAAATGCTTTAAGTTGAAGTTGTTCAAACTGTGGATTTTTTGTTTTTATAACAAACAAAAAGACACTTTTACAAATTCACATTCAAGTGTATTCCACTGAAACCTGTCTCATTTCTCAGGTTGTGTGACAGGTCTTCTTTGGTTTTATTTCAGCTCTGACAGAACTCGGGGACATGGAGGGTTATGGCCACGCCTACATTGGACCCTTTAACCCCGCCCTCTGTCATACTGCCTCCTTATTGGCTCAGCACTGGGAGGCGGGGCTTGCCTCTCCAGGCTGCCTGGATGCTGATTGGCCCAATCTGCCACCCATTACTCCACCCAGCAGAGTCCTGTTCACCATCCTCAGGTTCTTCCGCTGGGCGCATGTCGCCGTCATCTCAGGTGAGGGGTGGTCTCACATGAAGGTTGATGTCACTGCATGGGGCATGGTCTGACCTGAGGGTGTGTGGTTTCTCTTTAGTAGTCATGCTGTTTCTCCAGATTTTGAAGGAAATTCAGCCGTCAGAGTTTGAGTCAAATCTGGAAACATTTAAATCAAATGTTGAATGTGTTATTTAAACTACTATTGTAAAATAAAGTGTTAAATATCTAAAATATATAATATTGCTGTAAAAGTAAATGAACTAATCTCAGTTTAATGTTTTCTGTTCTGCTTCACTAGACTAAAGATTTTAAGTTTCAGGTTTTTAGAAACCAGAATTTTTGTAAATATATGTTTGACTCAGTGGTGTTTCAGGAGATTCAGTTAATATCTCTTGTTAGTTCTCTTAAAAATGATAAAAGTGATTTGCATTGATGCCTAATCATTATTATTACTAAGCTGATTATTGTCCACGTCATAAATAACGCTTGTTAGCTCCGTCTTGTATTTCTTTTCATCTTCATCTTGTTACAGAAAATAAAGTTTTTTCTGGAACTATTTGGCAGAGCAAAGACAGAAATAAATATAATTTAATTACATAATGAAATAACCAACAGATACAAAAAACAACTATAACAATGACATCAAAATATTAATATCATGAAAAGGGGTATAAATAATCAATCAGTATGACTCATCAATAAGAGACAGTTTATAAAAAGAGTTCGTCTATTGTTAAATTCAGATGTGGATGAAACAGTCAGCAATTTTTATAAACACTCGGATTAGTGATTAATGATAATGTGAGATAATAATCTATATTTTTACCTCATTTGTGTTTATCTGTCCTTCCTCCTCCGGTCTGGTTGTCAGCTCCATCTGACCTATGGGACAGCACTGGACAGGAAGTGGCCTCAGCGCTCAGAGCTCTGGGCCTGCCGATTGGTCCGGTGGTTACCATGGAAACAAAGAACAAGGGCGGACCTCGGGAGGCGCTCAGAGTGATCAAAGAGGCAGACAAGGTCAAAGGTCAGAGCTGAAAGATGAAGTCTGATCATTCATGTAAAAAAGTTTAAAAAGGTTAAAAATGAGAAAAACATGAAGCTGCAGTCAGAGAATAAATGTTCAGTCCTTCATATTAAACAGATCAGTTTCCGAGAGTCTGGAAAAGTCCAAACAGGATGGAAAATCTATAACTGTTTTTCATCCCCTGAGAAACAAAACAAAATCAATGATTTGATCAAATGTCACAGATAATTAATCTGTTTCTGTTAACCCTAACCCTCCAGTTTATCAGAACTATTTAAAGTGTTCAACTGTTTCTCGTTTTTATTTTTCAGTGGTGATCATGTGCATGAGTTCCGTCCTGATTGGTGGAGAGGATCAGAGAGAGCTCCTATTGGCTGCTCTGGACATGGGGATGGTTTCCGACGGTTACGTGTTCATTCCGTATGATGCCCTGCTGTACGCCATGCCATACCAGGTAACCAATCACTTTAATACCAAACAGATTGATCAAAAACTCCTTCAAATCAGTTGAAATTCAGCTGATTTTTCTCTGAAACTCTGTAGTTGAAACTCTGTAGATTGATCAAAAACTCCTTCAAATCAGTTGAAATTCAGCTGATTTTTCTCTGAAACTCTGAAACTGCTATTTAACAGAAAACTCTCTGTGTAATGTCTGAATACTGAGCATAACTATAGTTTCATATAAAGATGGTGAAATATAACATGACTTGTGATCCATGGTTTAAATTGAAAATGTTTTAAAACTGCATTACCACCAGAAAAGTATTTATTACTGAAGCTGTTGTTACATGCTTGATTTTATTTTTAAATTTCCTGAATTACACATAAAAATAATCTTTCATCCTCAAAGACTTCAAGTGTTTTTTTCTTACCTCAAACAGGAAGTTCAGAATCAAGTTTATTAGAAGCTGAATTTTCTTTTTGTTCCCTCATTTCTCTCCCCTTCCAATCAGGACACAGTCTTCCCTCAGCTGACCAATAGCACGAAGCTTCGTCATGCCTACAGCTCCGTTCTGACTGTTACCATGGCGTCCAACCAGAGTTTCTATGAAGCGTTTCGTCAGGCTCAAATCAACCGAGAGATCCGGTCTGCTGTAACTGCTACTGAGGTAAATAAAAAACGAATACGACACAGCCTATACAACTGTGTACTCAACAACTACTACACAACACATACAACATGTAAACAACAACAACAACTACACAACACATAAAACATACACACAACAACAACAACTACACAACACATACAACATGTACCCAACAACTACTACACAACACATACAACATACACAACAAGAACAACACAACATATACAACATGTACTCAACAACTACTGCACAACTCATACGACATGTAAACAACAACAACAACAACAACAACTACACAACACATAAAACATACACACCACAACAACAGCAACAACAACAACAACACATAAAACATACACACAACAACTACAACAACTACACAACACATACAACATGTACACAACAACTACTACACAACACATACGACATGTAAGCAACAACAACTACACAACACATAAAACATACACACAACAATAACAACAACTACACAAAACATAAAACATACACACAACAACAACTACTACTACAACATACACACAACAACAACTACTACACAACACATACAACATGTACTCAGCAACTACTACACAACACATACAACATACACACAACAACAACTACTACTACTCAACATTTACAAAATATACACAACAACAACAACAACTACACAACATGTAAACAACACCAACTTCACAACACATACAACATGTACACAACAACAACAACAACTACACAACACGTACAACATTTACACAACAACAACTACACAACACATACAACATGTAAACAACACACACAACATATACACAACAACAACTACACAACACATACAATATGTACACAACTACTACACAACACATAAAACATACACACAACAACAACAATAACAACAACAACTACACAACACATACAACATGTAAACAACACCAACTACACAACATGTACACAACAACTACTACACAACATATACAACATGTACACAACAACAACAACAACTACAAAACACATACAACATGTACACAACAACAACAACTACTACTACACAACACATACAACATATACAACATGTAAACAACAACTACACAACACATACATTATGTAAACAACACCAACTACACAACACATAGAACATGTACACAACAACTACTACACAACAACAACAACTACACAACACATACATTATGTAAACAACAACAACAACACAACATGTACAAAACTACTACACAACACATACAACATACACACAACTACTACACAATACATACAACATGCACACAACAACAACAACTATTACACAACATATACAACATGTAAACAACAACAACTACACAACACATACAACATGTAAACAACAACAACAACAACTACACAACACATACAACATGTTAACAACAACAGCAACAACTACATAACACATACAACACGTACACAACAAACACCCCTGTTATCTCTGAGTGGGTTTTAGGTTTTTTCGAACTGGCTAAGGCAAAGAAAGCCTGGCTATGTCGAACTTGCTTCGTACTACACCCTCAGATCTGCAGTGGCTGCAACAAGTACTACACAACTTCAACTACACAATAACTACATGTAACAACAAATACTAAACTATATGTACACAAGAAATACATGTACAAAACAAAAAACACACAACATATACATGAAAATAAAAGAAACTTCAGAAGTATTAATGTATACATTATTTAATGTACTATATCAATATGTAAAATGAATTATCATTAATCATTAATTTTGTCCTGAATTTTGTCTACAGGTGTCTCCGGTCTTTGGGACCATCTTTAACATGGTGTACTTCGTTGCTAAGGCGGTGGAGGAGCGTCGTCAGGCAGGGGGCGGGCACTGGGTGACTGGCGATCAGCTCATCCAATCAGATGGAGGCTTTGATTTCCAAGGCTTCAATCAGGTCAGAAACATTTTACCTTTTAACTAAAAAATAAATTCAAAATATTTGTCTAAATGCTGGTTCACTACAGTCATAATGGGGGATAATAAAGGAATAAACAATGACTCTAACCCTCTTATGATAAATTGGCTAAAGTCTGCTTTACTGCCACTAAACATCTCAGTCAAAGTTTATCTTTCTGCAATTTACTGTTAAAGGTTTTATATATTTGGGTGTTAAATCTGAAGGATACAGATTTAACACCCATCCTTCACTAAGTCCACTTGTGTCAGATAATTACAAGACTGCTTTGTTCTGATTTAGATAGATGGACTCATATTTCAGCTGTAGAAATGAACGGACCTGTCTGACCACCCTCAGTCTCCAGAAAAGTTGTACATTTATTTGTTTTATTTATTTAGCCATAACCCTAACCTGGTAAAAAAAAACTTCTAACAGAGAAATGAAGAATCAGGTCCAAATTTTACGTTTTAGTTTTGGTATTATACATCCTTTGTGTATTTGGTTCAACCCATTAAACAGTGCAGCTTGATACACCACTGGGAAGAATATAGTTAAACCTTGGTGACAAGATGTGGTGTCCTCAAATATTACTTTTAATATCATATCAATATATAGATTTGAATCAGAATCAGAATCAGAAACTGTTTATTGCCAAGTAACATACATTACAAGGAATTTGCCGTGGTCTGATGGTGCTACATTTTTGTTTAAACATATAACATATAACATATAATCTGACAGACAACAAGCATGTAAAAATATAAAGGTAAAAGAATAGAAAAAATAAATAGCAAACAGTGCAGTGACCAAAATAAAGTGTCCAGTAGGGGGTGTGTGCGTTAATGTAACGCAGGGGGGACAGGGGCGGTGTACGTTAATATAACGTATAACTTGTGTTTGTGTTGGGGGGGGGGGGGGGGGGATCAGTGCAAGACTTTGTCCATGTTTGTCAGGTTGACTGCAGAGGGGAAGAAACTGTTTTCGTGGCGGGAGGTTTTGGTCCTGATGGACCGCAGCCTCCTGGGTTAGGGTCAGCTGCCTCAGGAAGTACATCCTCTGTTGGGCTTTCTTGATGAGGGTGCTGATGTTGAGCCCAGGAAATGGAAGGACTCCACAGTGTCCACTGGAGAGTCACACAGGTTGATGGGGGTGGGTGGGGCTGCACTCTTCCTAAAATCTACAACCATCTCCACTGTCTTTGAAGCGTTAAGTTGTTAGGTTGTTGCTGTTGCACCAGGTCACCAGATGGTCAATCTCCCACCTGTAGGCAGACTCATCCTCACCAGAGATGAGTCTGATGAGGGTGGTGTCGTCCGCGAACTTCAGGAGGTTGACGGACTGGTGACTGGAGGTGCAGCTGTTGGTGTACAGGGAGAAGAGTAGAGGAGAAAGAACGCAGCCTTGAGGGGAGCCGGTGCTGATCGTCCGCGAGTCTGAGACGTGTTTCCCCAGCTTCACGTGCTGCTTCCTGTCAGACAGGAAACCTGTGATCCACCTGCAGGTGGGGTCAGGCACGTTAAGCTGGGAGAGCTTGTCCTGAAGAAGAGCCGGGACGATCGTGTTGAAGGCAGAGCTGAAGTCCATGAACAGGATCCTGGCATAGGATCCCGTTCATGGACTTCCAGGTGCTGAAGGATGAAGTGTAGGGCCAAGTTGACGGTGTCATCTACAGACCTGTTGGCTCTGTAGGCAGCCATCCACTGCGCCATCTTGAATAATGCAATTTGATGCAATTGTGTCCAATTTATTATGTTTAGTCTCTGAAATATATGAAGTTCCTACAGAGATACCACTCCTCTAGTCTTTATTCTGTTGTGATTTCAGTTACATCATCAGTCACATGATAAACCAAACAAGTAGAATGATGATGATGAGGATGTTGTCAGCTCCAGTTTCATCCCCTTCTCTCCTCTTTTTTCTCAGGTGTTGTATGGAGGTAAAGAGGGGCGTGGCCAGCAGGCCAGGTATGTGGTATTGGACAGTGATGGTGACCGACTTGTACCGACACACTCGCTCGCTCCGACACACACCGACGGGGCGGTCGGAGGTCTGAGGCCGCTGAGTCGCTCCTTCATCTTCCCTGGGGGTAAACCCCCCACCGCCAGCTTCTGTTGGTTCAGTCCAGAGGAGGCCTGCAGTGGGGGTATGTTCACTGACCTACAGGGAGGGTGGGATCTTTGTCTAATTAGATTCTGTCAGCTGTTTCTGTGATGGGGTGTTCAAGTGCAGCTGGGAAAGTTCAGGACGTCCATGTTGACTAAAGGTCTGAGCTCTGTTGAGCGCCCCTACTGTCCATCTTGATAATGTGAGTGTATTTTAGTTTCATTGATTCAGGAACTTTAGTGTCAGCAGGAAGTGAAACATCTGAAGATCTTTTTTCTTTTGTCTGATGTTGAATTATTCTATTATCTGCGTTTATGTGCAGGTTTGGACACGGTGACGATGTTCTTCGTCTTCCTGTTGCTCTGTGCTCTGATTGGAGCTTTTTCCTATTGGATTAGGTGAACACACACACACAAACACACACACACACAAGGCTCTGTGTCTCCCCGTCTCCTCGTCTCGTCTCTCCTCCGTCCTCCTGCCTGTGGCCCCGAAATCGACCCAATAGTCGATCAGAAATTTCAGTCAGCGCCCCCTGCTGCTGCCGCCTGATCTCGCAGTTCATCTCCAACGAGCCTATTTTGTTAAATGCCGACTGCCGACTCGTCTGTCCTTGAGTCTCTTCCTCACCTCCTCTGGAGGGAGGGACTAAGACGCGAGGAGAGGAGGCGAGGAAAGAATCGAGTGTCTAAACTGAGAAATGAGAACAGGCTTCACACTATTCTTCTTAGCTTCTTTATTACTTCATGATCCTTATCAGTCAGTCTGTCTGTACTCGACAACCATAAATCATTTAAATTATTTATTGTTGAAGTGTAAACCTGATCAGGACTAATACCAATACTACTACTACTAAAAATAATAATAGTAATAATAATACTAATCTGTGTGAACAGGAAGTACAAGAGAGCAGCAAATATCTGTAAACTCATCCTGACTCTGGATGACATCGTCTTCATCGACACTCAAGTCAGCAGGAAGGTCAGAAACTGTTTACTTCACTAAACTGCCCACTAAGTACTCTTTCTACTGCTATCAGTACTAGTACTTACTCTTTAGTTGTGTTGATCTTGTTGATGTTGACATTGTTGTTGTTTTTGTAGAAACTGAACGATGAGTCGATCATGAGGAGTCTTCTGGAAATTAAAACTCCGTTCCGCTCGATTGCTCGAAGTTACATCCTGACGACACCTGAGAGCTCCAACATAGGAATACTGGAGGTAAACCTGTACCTATGCCTGTACCTGTCTGTTTATGTGTACCTGTCTGTCTCTCCCACTTACTGACTCTGTGCTGTGATTGGTTGTGTTGTTACCAGGGCGACTGGGTTTGGCTGAAGAAGATTCCTGTTGGAAAGACAATAACGGCTGTCAATCAAAACACCCAGAGTCTGTTCAGCCAGGTATGACGAACATTAGATACACAGTAAATACACAATAAAACACAGTAAAAACATGTTTTTATTATATTCTGACACAATATTGATAATGTGTTGACAGGAGATTAACATTGTGATATATGTAATGTATGTTCTGTCTGTTCTCCAGTTGAGAGAGATGCGACATGAGAACCTGAACCTGTATTTGGGTCTTTTTCTGGACTCTGGGATCTTTGCTCTGGTGGTTGAACACTGTCCTCGAGGAAGTCTAGCTGACCTGCTGGCCGACAGCAACATGAGGCTGGACTGGATGTTCAAGTCCTCCCTGCTCATGGACCTCATCAAGGTGCTGCTGAGATACTACTACTGCTACTACTACTGCTACTGCTGCTACTGCTACTATTACTACGGCCACTGCTACTACTGCTACTACTACTAGTGCTACTGCTGCTGCTACTACTACTACTACTACTGCTACTACTACTGCTACTGCTACTACTACTACTACTACTACTGCTACCACTACTACTACTACTACTGCTACTACTACTACTACTACTCCTACTACTACTACTACTGCTACAACTACTACTACTGCTACTACTGCTATTACTGCTACTACTACTGCTAACAATAATAGTGATAATAATGTCCTGATGATAAAACATCCTGATTATAAACTAGTAAAAGCTGCAGATATGTCTTAATATGTGTCGCTGGGTGTTAAAGAGTTAGGGTTTAGAGGTTGTCAGTGTTGAGGCTTTGTGTGGTCTGACTCAGCTGGTCCTTTAATCCTCTGTGTGCCTACATCTGTCCATCACACAGGAACTTCCTGTCTCACTTTCAAAGTTAAAGTCTGAAGGTGACTGAGCTTCAGTCAGCGGAGCTCACAGATTACAGCTGAAGTTAATAATACCTAATACTCTAAATCCCTTCTTTAATGATACATTTGCTATCCAGCCTTTAAATAGAAACTAAAAGAAAGCTCATACATTTTATAAGTATGATGTTTTATTTCTATTCGCCACTTAATTTTTCAGTTTCTGTTCTCTGACGCTGATGGAGGTTATTCAATGATAATAAATGCAGCTTTCTGTGTGTTTCAGGGGATGAAGTACCTTCATCTACGAGGTTTGAGTCACGGCCGTCTAAAGTCAACAAACTGTTTAGTCGACGGACGCTTTGTTCTGAAAATCTCAGACTACGGACTTCCCATGATCCTTCACTCCCAAAGCCTCAGCCTACCTGATGACCCACAAGGTAAAAACTTCAAAAACACGTCATCATTCTGAAAACATGAAGCTGAAGGAGTCATGTCAAAGATAGACACAGTCTACCTCACTGTCTCTCTCTCTATGTGTCGTTCTGTCTGTTTACCTGTCTACCTGTCCAACGCTGTCTGTCTACCTGTCTAACTCTGCCTGTCTGTCTAACTCTGTCTGTCTACCTGTCTGCCTGTCTAACTCTGTCTGTCGACCTGTCTGCCTGTCTGCCTGTCTAACTTTGTCTGTCGACCTGTCTGCCTGCCTGTCTGTCTAACTCTGCCTGTCTGCCTGTCAAACTCTGCCTGTCTACCTGTCTGTCTCTCAGAGCTGCTGTGGACCGCTCCGGAGCTCTTGAGGAATCCGGTCCGAGGAGGCTCGTTTGCAGGAGACGTCTTCAGTTTCTCCATCATCATACAGGAAGTGATCTCACGAACTCTGCCGTATGCCATGATGGACATGCCCGCCCATGGTGAGACAGGACATCTGTCTGTCTTACCACCGGTCTGTCTTTCTGACCAAATCTAATAATAACTTTATTTTTTTTGCCAAAGGATTTTACAAAAGATGCACATATATTACATATTATATACACATGTGACACATGCTGATGCAGTCCATTCTTTGATTGCTATTCAATACAGTACAATACAGTTTTATACAATTTGATACAATTATTTGATACTATACAAATCCAGAGTTTATTTTTGGATCTTGTGGTGGTTGTGAGTCCCTCAGGTTGGCAGCCAGATACATCTTTAGCTGCCAGAGGAGCTGCTGTCCTCTGAGAACTGCCAGTTTTTCTTCTGGAGTTAGCATCAGGAAGTTATTTTCTTTGCCATTTCTTTCTGAGGAGAAGTTGTCACAGTGGAGGAGGAGGTGCGTCTCTGTCTCTACCCCCCGTCGAGCAGTGACCACATACACGCTCGTCTCTGGGCAGCCATATCTGTCTGTGTCTGCCTGTTTCTACTGCCACTCGCTGGTCTCTGAGTCTGGATCTGGTCAGGATCAGTCTCTGTTTTGTATCTCTGACATATCTCTGGAGATACTCAGCTCATTTATATGCTCTGTTTAGAGTCAAATGACATTGTATTGTTCTAAATATAGATCTTTTATTCTGTTGTTTTGAGTCAGTGCTGCATCGTCAGCTGACTGAGGGGACTGTTTTCAGGGTTCAGCTCCTCAGCTCCACCTGTCTGTCCGTCTGTCTGACCACCTGTCTGTTTACCTGTCTGTCTCTCAGAGATAGTGGAGCGTCTGAAGCAGCCTCCTCCTCTCTGCAGACCACTTGTTTCGGTGGATGAAGCTCCTGCCGAGTGTCTCAGTCTGATGAATGAATGTTGGAATGAAGATGCGAGCAAGAGACCAAGCTTCGATGACATTTTCAAACAGGTGAGACAAGCTGCACAGCTGCCACCTGCTGGCTTATGTCAGGAACTGCCTCTGTATGTTTAGGTTTATCATAAAATACTGACTTTTTCATTCAGTTTTAGAATAGGGAACTTCTCCAAAAAACCCAACAAAAAACACTTTTCTACTTCAGACATGTTTAAAAAAAAAAAAACATTCCTGAGAAGAGCTGTCCTGTGTTTTGTGTGTGCAGTTTCGGGGCATTAACAGAGGGAAGAGGGCAAACATCATTGACTCCATGTTGCGGATGTTGGAGCAGTACAGTTCAAACCTGGAGGATCTGATTAGAGAGCGAACAGACGAATTGGAGGTTGAGAGAAACAAGACGGAGAAGCTGGTTGGACAGCTCCTGCCAAAGTAAGACACATTTAATTTAAAACTGAAATAATAAAGTACAAGTTAGTAGTTTCATTAACAAAAATCATCACAGTGACAACATAGCACACAGTGACAACATCGCACCTGTTTAGTCAGACAGGAGCCATTTTCCTCTTATTTCTGTGTCCTGTTTGACTGCTCTGCATCCTATCCTATATTAAAATGTGAATTAGAGTCACAAATTGCATCTCTGATGTCCATCCAGAATAAACCTCCAGAAATCCACTTAGAAATCAGAGAAAAGACGCTGCAGAACTTCCCTGAGAATCATCATTTTTTTAAGTTTTTTTCATTATCAAAGTAATCCAGTGACAGTTGTCTGTACATGCATGGGTACACTGCAAACAGGAGCTGCTAACAGTTAATTCTGAATAATTTTAATGGTGACAATTTGAATCCAAACTAATATAGGCTACAAAAATGGGACTCAAAAGAGAATAACAGTACAAAATAATATCAAAACCAGCATGTTTATTTAATACAACAAAAAGGTTCAGGAGCTGAAGAAGGATGGGTGTATGTGTGGGGATATTATTTATTCTCTAAATATTAATAAATGTGTGTGTGTGTGTGTTTCAGGTCCGTGGCTCAGGCTCTGAAGAAAGGGAAGCCGGTCCGACCTGAACATTATTCAGACTGCACTCTTTACTTCAGTGATATTGTTGGATTTACGACCATCTCAGCTCTCAGTGAACCCATTGAGGTACCAACTGTTTAAACGCCCACTGATAATCTATATCAGAATCAGAATCAGAATCAGAAACTGTTTATTGCCAAGTAACATACATTACAAGGAGTTTGCCGTGGTCTGATGGTGCCATTGTTTTGATAACAATAAGTAGAATATAAAAGGTAAAATAAGAATAAAAATAAAAATAAGATAAATAACAAACAGTGCAGTGACCAGAATAAAGTAAAGTGTCCAGATAAAGTGTCCAGTAGGGGGTGGGTGCGTTAATGTAATGCAGTGGGGACAGGGGTGATGTACGTTAATATAACGTATAACTTGTGTTTGTGTGTTTGTGTTCTGGGGGGGGGGCAGTCAGGTTGACTGCAGAGGGGAAGAAACTGTTTTTGTGGCGGGAGGTTTTGGTCCTGATGGACCGCAGCCTCCTGCCAGAGGGGAGGGGGTCGAACAGATAGTGTCCGGGGTGGGAGGGGTCGGCAGCGATCTTCCCTGCTCTCCTCAGGGTCCTGGAGGAGTACAGGTCCTGAAGAGATGGAAGGTTGCAGCCAATCACCGTCTCTGCAGTGCGGATGATACGCTGCAGTCTGCGTCTGTCTTTGGTGGAGGCAGCAGCGTACCAGACGGTGATGGAGGAGGTGACGATGGACTCTATGATGGCAGTGTAGAAGTGAACCAGCATTTTTTTGTGGCAGGTTAAACTTCCTCAGCTGCCTCAGGAAGTACATCCTCTGTTGGGCTTTCTTGATGAGGGAGCTGATGTTCAGCTCCCACCGGAGGTCCTGGCTGATGATGGAGCCCAGGAAACGGAAGGACTCCACAGTGTCCACTGGAGAGTCACACAGGGTGATGGGGACGGGTGGGGCTGCGCTCTTCCTAAAGTCAACAACCATCTCCACTGTCTTTGAAGCGTTAAGCTCCAGGTTGTTGCTGTTGCACCAGGTCACCAGATGTTCAATCTCCCACCTGTAGGCAGACTCATCCTCTCCAGAGATGAGTCCGATGAGGGTGGTGTCGTCCGCGAACTTCAGGAGCTTGACAGACTGGTGATTGGAGGTGCAGGTGTTGGTGTAGAGGGAGAAGAGTAGAGGAGAAAGAACGCAGCCTTGAGGGGAGCCGGTGCTGATCGTCCGCGAGTCTGAGAGGTGTTTCCCCAGCTTCACGTGCTGCTTCCTGTCAGACAGGAAATCTGTGATCCACCTGCAGGTGGGGTCAGGCACGTTCAGCTGGGAGAGCTTGTCCTGAAGAAGAGCCGGGACGATCCTGTTGAAGGCAGAGCTGAAGTCCACGAACAGGATCCTGGCATAGGATCCCGCGGAATCCAGGTGCTGGAGGATGAAGTGTAGGGCCAGGTTGACGGCGTCGTCTACAGACCTGTTGGCTCTGTAGGCGAACTGCAGGGGGTCCAGCAGAGGGTCTGTGATGGATTTGAGGTGGGACAAAACCAGGGTTTCAAATGATTTCATGACCACAGAGGTCAGGGCGACGGGTCTGTAGTCATTTAATCCTGTGGGCCCTGTTTTTTTGGGAACGGGGATGATGGTGGAGGCCTTGAAGCAGGCTGGCATGTGGCATGTCTCCAGTGAGGTGTTGAAGATGTCTGTGAACACCGGAGACAGCTGATCGGCGCAGCTCTTCAGGCAGGATGGGGAGATGGAGCCTGGTCCATCTGGTCTATCCATCACTGTTTAACTAAAACTGTGTGTTTGCGTGTGTCTGTATGCGCAGGTGGTCGACCTGCTGAATGACCTCTACACCATGTTTGATGCCATCATTGCTACTCATGATGTCTACAAGGTATGAACCATTTGACTTAAAGAACACTCATGTTTGAACTTTTTTTCATCACTGAGTTTGACCACATGAAGCTGGTTAAATTTGTTAACTCATCTTTTTCTGTTTCATTCCTCCGTTCAGACCAAAATTGAGTTTTATTAAAACTCTCCCCAAGTCAAGTCCATTTTATTCATATATCCCAATATCACAAATCACAATTTTCCTCAAGGGGCTTTACAGTCTGTACAGCCTATGACACCCTCTGTCCTTAGACCCTTGATTCGAATGAGGAATAACTCCCCACCAAAGAAGAAGAAGAAGAAGAAATGGAAGAAATCTCAGGAAGAGCAGCAGAGGAGGGATCCCTCTCCTAGGACAGGCAGACAGGAAATAGTTGTTGTGTACAAATTAGATTCACAATAGAAAATCGTAGTTTATACAATTATGATGACAAAATGTAGATTGTAAACCATAAGTGAGGAGGATGGTTCTAGGAGGACAATTGAGCAGCTTTAGGTGTCGCCCACTAATCTGAGCCACACCACCTCCTCTCTACCATAGAGACCTGGAAAGAGGACAGGCCGCACACAACATTCAATTCAATTCAATTTTCAATTCAATTTTATTTATATAGCAAAGTCATCTCATGAGACTTTACAAAATAGAGCAGGTTTAGACTGACTCTTTATAATGTTATTACAGAGACCCAACAGTTCCCACCATGAGCAAGCACTTTGGCGACAGTGGCAAGGAAAAACTTCCTTTTAAGAGGCAGAAACCTCGAGCAGAACCAGACTCTAGGTGGGCGGTCATCTGCTTTGACCGGTTGGGTTTGAGAGAGAGAGACAGAGACAGAGAGAGAGAGAGAGAGAGAGAGAGGGAGAGAGAGACAGAGACAGAGAGATAGACGTAGAGACACAGATAGACAGACAGACAGACAAACAGACAGGTAGGCAAAGATGTATGGCAGCACTAGCAGTAGAAATAGCTGTAATATTAGCTGAGATTAATAATAGCAGCTTTAATATTAACAGAACTACGACTAAACATAATAACTGTAGTGATGAGAGTCAGGCAGGCCCATGGCAGCAGCACCCAGGCGTACCAGGACCACGATCCACAGCGACCTACGAGTCGACAAAGCACAAAGAAACTCCGGGGAAGAAATAAAGTTAGTAACATGCATTGGACTGTGATGAATGTGCAAAGATGAGGAGGGAGAGGAGGAAAGCTCAGTGCATCATGGGAAGTTCCCCAGCAGTGTAGGCCTATAGCAGCATAACTAGGGGCTGGTCCAGGCAGGCCTGAGCCAGCCCTTAACTATAAGCGTTATCAAAAAGCAAAGTTTTAAGCCTACTCTTAAAAGTTGAACCATTTGAAGACTTTTAATAGTAGTGCATGGTAGACCAGACAACAAAACCCTAACCCTAACCCGCAAATACTGAGGAATTTCTACTCCTGCATCATTAAGAGCGTCCTGGCAGGGAACATTAATGTCTGGTATGGAAACAGCACCAAACAGGACCGCAAGGCCCTGAAAAGAGTGGTTCGTTCAGCTGAAAGTACAATAGGCGGTGCTCTACCCTGCCTAAAGAATATTTACACCAGGTGCTGCAAGAATAAGGCAAGGACAATCCCAACCACCCGGACTGCCTTTGGCCTAACCCTGCTGTGGCTGGGAAGAAGGTTCCGGATATCAGGGTTGGACTGGCCATCTGGCACACCAAGCACTTTTCCACATAACATAATCGTAATGCTATCATAAAGTGAAACCATCAACTACTGCTGGTGCTCAGCCAATAGCATAGTATAAGCTATTTTTCCAACCCATATTAGGCTAAGGGTTCCCTTGATAAAGATGTGTGAAGAGGCTGTATAATAGGTCACATCTGTAGCTCTACAGTGCTAAGATATACACCTGCTTATGTATTAGCCTAGGACAGGGAAAACAAATTGTTTTCATTTCTAACAGAGTTGTCCTATGTTTATTTTCAGGTATGTGGTAACAATTATTATATATATGGTATGGATTAGTATCATATCTGGGGGTTGGGGTAACTGCTTTGTTTAAGGAGGAGATATCCCTCTTTCCTACTTCTGCTGCTGTACTTGAACACATACATGAAGCATCTGTATTTCCATTTTAATGGAAAACATTGACCAGTGAATTTAGGATTATATACTTAAATTTTACAAAATCATTTGAAATTATGCTTTGACTTCTAGCAGAGGTTATTTTATTTCTTTTTTTTTTAAATCTTGGATAATTACTTCTTCTCCTACTTGAGTATGGATATTGTGTACTCCACAGCCACCTCTGATCACCAGGGAGTCAGTCAAGAGTAAGTGAGCACACTGGACTGGTACACCTGTCCATGGCACTACTCAGCTTTGTAGTGGTTAGGGGAAAAGCACAGTATGCATATTTCAGAAGACTGCAAGGATGGTGTACTGGTGAATCTACCCTCAGGCCAGTAGGATCCCATTTGTTCCTCCCCCCACCTGTCTGTCTCACTCCTCACCAGATTTGGGCTGTGATGCAGTTTTGTTGTGTGTTAACTGAAAAGAGACAAAGATGAAAAGATTTAACTGTTTTAATGTTGTTCAGGTGGACAGACGTCTCTACTAAAAACACCCAGAGACTCTCAATTTTTAGACAGTAGTCAAAGTTTCTAACTCAAATGTCTAAATGCTAGCTTCATCGTTTCCCATTAACAATGATCATGATCAATGATAATTCAGTGAACATCAGCACACATGTTGTATAAATAAATTATAACATAAATGTATCCCCCAGACTACTGTGAACTGTTTTGTTTGCAGGTAGAAACTATCGGTGATGCCTACATGGTGGCTTCAGGTATTCCCAACAGAAATGGGAATCGACATGCAGCTGAAGTGGCCAACATGTCCCTGGACATCCTGCACTCAATAGCTGCTTTTAAGATCAAACACATGCCTGAGATTAAAGTCAAAATACGCATCGGACTGCATTCAGGTACACACACACACACACACACACATATTTGACCACATTTCAATACTTTGATTTTAATCAGAATCAATTTGTCTTGGCGTTTTGGTGCATAACAATAAACATAGTAAAATCAGAATCAGAATCAGAAGCTGTTTATTGCCAAGTAGCATACATTACAAGGAATTTGCCGTGGTCTGATGGTGCTGACAATAAACGTAAAAATATAAAGGTAAAAAAAAAATAAGATAAGATAAATAACAAACAGTGCAATGACCAAATAAAGTGTCCAGTAGGGGGTGGGTGCGTTAATGTAATGCAGGGGGGACCGGGGCGGTGTACGTTAATATAACGTATAACTTGTTTGTGTTGGGGGGGGTCAGTGCAAGTCTTTGGCCATGTTCGTCAGGTTGACTGCAGAGGGGAAGAAACTGTTTTTGTGGTGGGAGGTTTTGGTCCTGATGGACTGCAGCCTCCTGCTGCTGAGGGGAGGGGGTCAAACAGATTGTGTCTGGGGTGGGAGGGGTCGGCAGCGATCTTCCCTGCTCTCCTCAGGGTCCTGGAGGAGTACAGGTCCTGAAGAGATGGGAGGTCGCAGCCAATCACCTTCTCTGCAGAGCGGATGATACGCTGCAGTCTGCCCCTGTCCTTGGTGGAGGCAGCAGCGTACCAGACAGTGATGGAGGAGGTGAGGATGGACTCTATGACGGCAGTGTAGAAGTGAGCCAGCATTGTTTGTGGCAGGTTAAACTTCCTCAGCTGTCTCAGGAAGTACATCCTCTGTTGGGCTTTCTTTATGAGGGAGCTGATGTTCAGATCCCACCGGAGGTTCTGGCTGATGATGGAGCCAAGGAAACAGAAGGACTCCACAGTGTCCACTGGAGAGTCACACAGGGTGATAGGGGCGGGTGGGGCTGCGCTCTTCCTAAAATCTACAACCATCTCCACTGTCTTTGAAGCGTTAAGCTCCAGGTTGTTGCTGTTGCACCAGGTCACCAGATGTGAACTTCAGGAGATTTACGGACTGGAGCAGTTTTCCGGGGGTTTTGTCTCTTGAAGAGCCTGTTCACATCTCTTTCAAGGACAGACAGAGATGTCGATGTTGGAGGAGGTGGGGGGGGGGGGGCACTGTGGGGGGCAGCTGTGATGTTAGGAGGTGTGAGTTTTCAGCCCCAGGTGTGATGAGGGGGTTGGGGCTGTTGGGCTGGAGCCAGTGGGTGATGGTGTGGGGGATGGTGTTTGGACTGTCCCATTGTCTTTCAAAGCGACAGTAGAAGTTGTTGAGGCTGTTGGTGAGGTGTCGGTCACTAGCAGAGTTGGGGGCTCTAGGCTTGTAGTTGGTGATCTGCCTGAGCCCCCTCCACACAGAAGCAGAGTCGTTGGAGGAGAACTGGTTTTGTAGTCTCTCTGAGTACAGTTGTTTAGCTTCCGTCACCGCCTTGATAAACTTGTACTTGGCTTCCTTAAACTCCACTCTGTTGCCACTCTTAAACGCCTCTTCCTTTTCCAACTTCAACTGTCGCAGTCTTGCTGTGAACCAGGGTTTGTCATTGTTATAACTCACCCTGGTGCAAGTTGGTACACAGCAGTCCTCACAGAAGCTGATATACGACGTCACAGCCTCTGTGTACTCATCCAGACTGTTGGTAGCAGTCCTGAAAACATCCCAGTCAGTACAGTCCAAACACGCCTTCAGGTCCTCTGCAGCTTCACTGGTCCACTACTTTGATGTTCTCACAACAGGCTTTGAAAGTTTTAATTTCTGCCTGTATGCAAGAATCAGGTGGACCATGTCGTGGTCAGAGTGTCCCAGTGCAGCGCGGGTGACGGCGTGAAAAGCGTTACTGACTGTGGTGTAACAGTGATCCAGAGTGTTCCCCTCCCTGGTGGGGTATTTAATAAACTGTTTGTATTTGGGGAGGTCATGTCTGAGGTTACCTTTGTTAAAGTCATCGAGGACAATAACTAAGGAGTCCGGGTTGGTCCGCTCCGTTTCCAGTATCTGGTCGGCGAGTGCGCGCTGTCCGTCCTGCACGTTGGCCTCCGGTGGAATGTAAACACCAACCAAAATAAATGAAGCCAACTCACGGGGGGAGTAGTAGCGTTTACAGTCAATGAATGTCCTCGCTGGTGAAGACCCTAAACTGTCACGTTTCCCTCTACGTTGACGCAGAGCTGCAAAGGTGAGAGCACCTTTGACGAGAATGTCCCACAAAACAGCTGAGGGTGTAAGAAATTCGGGAAACAAATCCACTGGAGTTGTTCCCCTGACGTTCATGAGGTCTTGTCTGGTGAAAGACCTCTGTAAACCAAAACAAAAAACACTGTTTACAAACAAAAAAGGCAAAACAATGCGCTCCAACAGACCGAGGCAGCCATCCACTGCGCCATCTTGAGATAATATGTATGGAATGTGCCAAAAGTTCACAGTATGAGGTATAAAGAATATACAAAATGTGTAAGATGGTAATCCCAAAAATCAGTCAGTCATTGGCGAAACATCAGCCAGTATGTGGCTAAACATCAGTCAGTCATTGGCTAAACATCAGGCAGTCATTGGCCAGTCATTGGCTAAACATCAGTCAGTCATTGGCGAAACATCAGCCAGTCATCAGCCAGTCATTGGCTAAACATCAGTCAGTAACTGGCTAAACATTGGCCAGTCATCAGCCAGTCTTTGACTAAACATCAGCCATCCATCATTGTTGTTTGGCCATTGGCCTACCAAAAATAAAGTGCTCACATTCAGACACCCAAGCTGTTCTGTGAAGCCTGTAAGGCTGTGTGATTTCTAAACTCTGAAGAGTCAGCAGAACCTTCTGACAGTGCACCTCTCAGATGACCAGTAGGTTTGGTGAATGAAAAGTTTGTCTTTCTGAGATGAGATGGGTAAAAAAACAAGCTTAAATTTCTCAAAGTTCACTACTAAACACATGACTGAACCTGTCTGTCTCTCTACCTGTGTCTCTCTGTCTTCAGGTGCGGTTGTAGCAGGTGTGGTCGGTCTCACAATGCCCAGGTATTGTCTGTTTGGAGACACAGTGACCACAGCATCACACATGGAAGCCACCGGATTGCGTATGTAGAAAACAATAAAATCAGAGGTTTATTAACGGAGATTCTGCAGGAAAAATTACATCAAACTGTCGAATCTGAGCTAAATATTTCTCTTCTGTTGGTGGTTGTTTGGTGACAAGATCAATAACTAATATTCAATAATAATATTGTGTTTGTGGTCTCCAGCCTACAGGATCCACATCAGTCTGAGTACAGTGAAGGTCCTGACCAGTCTCAAACTCGGATACCACATAGACACCAGAAAGGCACAGGTACACTCACCTGCAATGTTTAGGTTCAGATGCAGCATGAAATGTTACCTTTTATTAAAATACACTTTTATTAAATATTTTTTGTTTAAGTACATGAATGACTTTTTTATGGTGAAAACAGAAAAGAGTTTTCCACAAAACCAAAAGTTAGACATTAGGATTATTAATAAAACCTTAAACCTATAAACTATAAAAACTGATAAGCTGTAGAATTGCACTGTGACAGTGAGGTTTGTGTATTTGTACACTGAAATGTGATTAAATGAAATGTCTGTTTTGGTAGGTGAAGGGCTTGGTTGATACATACTGGCTGATGGGTCGAGAAGGTTTCGATAAACCTCTTCCTGTTCCTCCAGACCTCACTGGAGGGTAAGAACACACATCTACAAAACCTCCTCCAACAGCCTCTTAAAGGAAGTTCTTCCTCTCCTCTGTCTCCATAGGGATTCTCATGGTGGTAGTTGGTGGTTCTCTGTAATGATATTATAAAGACTCAGTCTAAACTTTAGTTATGATTTGGCGCTATATAAATCAGATTTAATTGAATTGAATCATTATGATGAGAATTGTTAGTGAAACACACGATCAGTTAGTGAGACCGAGCTTGTGTCAAAAACAACTGTGTCTAAAAAATAACTGCTGGAAAAAATGTAATGAACCATTTTTAAGTTCAAGTGTGTGACACAGATCTCACCTGTCTGTCTCTTACCTCTCTTACCTGTCCCTGTCTCTCTCTCTTAGGGCCAGTAATCATGGTATCAGTCTGGACGAGATTCCAGTTGAAAGAAGACAAAAGTTTCTGGATCGACAGAAGAAGATAAAGAAATGATGCCAATACACACACACACTACCTCAAGGACTGGACTGTACTTTAAAGGACATTTTATCAGGTGGTGAAAAATTTTCAGACAAAAGTCGTGAAATCTTGGAGTTCTGAACAGACAACTGTTAGATCTACATGGACAGTGATTTCTACTTCCTGTTTGTAGCTGGAGGACGCTTGGCTCTGATTGGTCTTAACTTCCCTTCATCACATTAATATTGAACCAGTCAATTTCTGTGCCTCACATTACGCAGTAATAATATCCTAACAAAGTAAATGTAAATAAACACATCACTGACCCTGTTGGTTCTTTCAGTCACAGGTTGACAGTTGTTAGTCATTACATTTCTGTAGTTTGTTTTTCTTGTGTAAAGTCACAAAATCCTATAAATGTCTTCAGTCAAACAAAGTCAACAAGTTAATAAAATACAAATATACATGAGAAAACTTCCCATCATCCATTTGATCTTATATTCCGTCTAAGTGAATCTCAGTCTTTAAACTTGGTTTTTGTGTGATGCACTTGAAGGGACTTCACACCTTTTAAAATGAAGAAAAAGGTATGAGATGTGAACTGTAGCAGCTCAGACATGTGTTCACCGTCAGCTGAATATTAAATAAAAATCCACAAAGGAGACATGAGTTTAGCTACACAGTTATTATTGTTCCAGTGAATAAAGAGTAAATCAAAGTAAAATTCAGGCAGCCATGAGTCATAATTATTTTTGTCTCTGCCATCAATGTTTCCTACAATTATCCCAGAACTGCATGTTAGAAATTTAATTAATTTCCTGTATCCTTATTGTTGTTATTGTTCAGCCTTCCATGTTACAAATAATTCAATAAAATGTTGAGTACACAGTCTGTCTCTTTCAGTGAGTAAAATGTGTGAGGGGATGAAGAAGTTGAATCCTGGTGGAACGGGTTAGGGGAAGGGTTAGGACGTGGGTTAGGACCCCACCCCCTATTGGGGGCAGGTGGTGCTCGGGCCCTCCCCCAGTTGGCTCCCCAGTATTGTGGTACCGTAGGTTGGCCACGGCGTTTGCCGTAGCGAATCTCGGTCCACTCATTTCCCCATCCACCCATGATGGCAGTGGTGAAGGGGTTAATGAAATGTGTTTTTTTAATAGTTTTTTTAAACCTGAAATGAAATAAAACCTGTTTTTTAATGTAAATAACTTAGTTAGTTTTGAAAACACAAAAAAATCAAAAATCAAAATCAAAAAATCAAAAAATCAAAAAAAATAAATGTATCAAATGTATAAAATCAAATTAGTGTGCCCGTCTGGCGACGTTTGGGCCTAATGTAGGTCTTCTTCTTAGCAGCTAGCGATGGCTTCTCTCTCTCCTTCTCGCTCTCCTTCTCGCTCTCCTTCTCGCTCTCCTGCTCTGTCCTGCTTGGTGTGTCAGATGTTTAGCTATTCCCCCGCCTCCTTTAGCGATAATGGTAAATGTAATAAATGTAGTTTATTTAGCGTACTGGAGGCGAGGCTCAGCGAGTTAGAGGCCCGGTTCCGCACCATGGAGACGGCTGTAGTCAGCCAACCCCCAGTAGCCGGTGCGGACCGACTCAGTGTAGCTCCTGCTAGCCGTCCCCCGGCAGCTCCCGAGCAGCCGGGAAGCCAGGGAGGCTGGGTGACTGTCCGAAGGAGGCATAGCCCTCGGCAGAAGCCCACGGCTCACCACCAACCACTTCATGTTTCTAACAGATTCTCCCCACTCAGCGACACACCCGCTGAGAAGCAGATTCTGGTAATTAGCAGCTCCATAGTCAGAAACGTGAGGTTAGCGACACCAGCGACCATAGTGAAATGCATTCCTGGGGCCAGAGCGGGCGACATTGAATCAAATTTAAAACTGCTGGCTAAGGATAAGCGTAAATACAGTAAGATTGTTATTCACGTCGGCGGTAATGACTCCCGGTTACGCCAATCGGAGGTCACTAAAATTAACGTGGAGTCGGTGTGTTCGTTTGCAAAAACTATGTCGGACTCCGTAGTTTTCTCTGGGCCCCTTCCCAATTTGACCAGTGATGACATGTTTAGCCGCATGTCATCATTCAACCGCTGGCTGTCGAGGTGGTGTCCAGCAAACGATGTGGGCTTCGTAGATAATTGGCGGACTTTCTGGAGGAGACCTGGTCTGATGAGGAGAGACGGCATTCATCCCACTTTGGATGGAGCGGCTCTCATATCTAGAAATCTGACCGACTTTATTAGTGAACCAAAACCGTGACAACCCAGAGTCCAGACCAGGAGGCAGAGTCGCAGTCCTACACGCTTCTCTGCGCTTCCATTAGAGCAGTCACCCACCCAACACCCCATAATGACTGTGTCTGCCCCCCGACCACTTAAATTAATTCAACCAAAGTTAAACAGGAGAGGAGTCATTAATAAAAACTTAATAAAAATTAAGACCACCACTGCTATAGGCCAAAACAATAGGAAAATTAAGTGCGGACTGTTAAATATCAGATCTCTGTCATCTAAAGCTGTATTAGTAAACGAGCTAATATCAGAGAATCATATTGATCTCCTGTGTCTGACAGAAACCTGGCTGTGTCATGAAGAGTATGTCAGCCTGAATGAATCCACTCCGCCCAGTCATACTAATACTCACATCCCTCGAGGCACCGGCCTAGGAGGTGGAGTTGCAGCCATCTTTGACTCAAGCCTGTTGATGAACTCTAGACCTAAACTAGATTATAACTCATTTGAAAGCCTCGTTATGAGTCTCTCACTCCCAATCTGGAAAACACTGAAGCCAGTCTTATTCGTTATAGTCTATCGCGCTCCAGGTCCATACTCTGAATTCTTATCTGAATTCTCAGAGTTTTTATCAGGTTTAGTCCTTAAAACAGACAAAGTCATTATCGTAGGGGATTTTAATATTCATGTGGATGTTGATAAGGATAGCCTTGGTACTGCATTTACCTCTTTATTGGATTCGATTGGCTTCTGTCAGAGGGTACAGAAACCCACTCACTGTTTTAATCACACCCTCGACCTGGTTCTGACATATGGACTTGAAATTGAACATCTAACTGTTTTTCCACAGAATCCTTTGTTATCGGACCATTATTTAATAACTTTTGAATTCCTATTACTGGACTACACGCCATTAGGCAAAAAAGTCTACACCAGATATCTATCTGATAGTGCTGTAGCTAAATTTAAGGAAGTGATTCCATCTGCATTAAATTCAATGCCATGTCTCAATACAACTGAGGACTCCTATGCTAACCTTTGTCCCTCTCAAATAGACAATGTTGTTGACAGTACTGCAGGCTCAATGCGATTGACACTTGACTCTATTGCCCCTCTTAAAAAGAAGATAATAAAACAAAGAAAGTCAGCTCCATGGTATAACACCCAAACCCGCAAATTAAAGCAAACAGTGCCGAAACTTGAAAGGAAATGGCGCTCCACCAAACTAGAGGAATCACGTTTAATTTGGCAAGATAGTCTTAGAACTTATAGGAAGGCCCTCTGTAAAGCCAGAGCAGCCTATTACTCAACATTAATAGAAGAGAACAAGAACAACCCCAGGTTTCTCTTCAGCACTGTAGCCAGGCTGACAGAGAGTCACAGCTCTATTGAGCCATGTATTCCTATAACCCTCAGCAGTAATGACTTCATGAGCTTCTTTAATGATAAAATTCTAACTATTAGAGACAGAATTGATCACCTCCTGTCCTCAGGTGGTATCTTACCTTCAAATACAGGAATCTCAGAAATAGCTGTAAAACCTGATGTATATTTAGATTGCTTTTCTCCCATTGACCTTCACCAAATTACTAAAACTATCTCTTCATCTAAGCCATCAACTTGTCTCTTAGACCCCATCCCAACCTGGCTGCTCAAAGAGGTTTTACCTTTAGTCAGCACTTCTTTACTAGACATGATCAATCTGTCTTTATTAACAGGCTACGTACCACAGTCCTTTAAAGTTGCTGTAATTAAACCTCTTGTTAAAAAGCCCACTCTTGATCCAGAGGCTTTAGCCAACTATAGACGTATATCTAACCTCCCCTTTCTCTCCAAGATCCTTGAGAAAGCAGTCGCCAACCAGCTGTGTGACTTTCTACATGACAATATGTTGCTTGAGGACTTTCAGTCAGGTTTCAGAGCTCATCATAGCACAGAGACGGCACTGGTGAAAGTTACAAATGACCTTCTCACTGCATCAGACAAAGGACTTGTCTCTATACTTGTTTTGTTAGATCTTAGTGCTGCATTCGACACCATTGACCATCATATCCTATTACAGAGACTGGAACATTTAATTGGCATCAAAGGAACCGCACTAAGCTGGTTTAAGTCGTATTTATCAGATCGATCTCAGTTTGTACATGTTAACGATGAATCCTCCATGTACGCCAAAGTCAGTCATGGAGTTCCACAAGGTTCTGTGCTTGGACCAATACTATTCACCTTATATATGCTTCCTTTAGGGGATATTATTAGAAAACACTCCATACATTTTCATTGCTATGCAGATGATACCCAGCTATATTTATCGATCAAGCCAGAAGAACCTCATCAGTTAGCCAACCTCCAAGCATGCCTTAAGGACATAAAGACCTGGATGACCTGTAATTATCTGATGAATAGGGGTAAAAACCACGATTAGAATTTTGAGGATTATAATAATTGAATAACTTGTGATAGGAAGGTCGTAGACACTTGAAACCAAGATACGTCCCCCCTATATCGACTACGGCCGTTCCAACGGTAGCACCCCCGAGTCTGTACGAGCTTCCGGTGCGGAGCTACGTCATTTTTTGGCCGGAAATTGTGTGTATCTCAGCTTGGGAAGGTCGTAGAGAGCTGGGGACACTTCCTACGTGTTCAGCGTGGTGTAATTAGTGTATACGGAAGGTGGTTTGGAGAGTGTACGAGGTTCGGTTCGGGAGATATTCGCCAAAGTGTGTTTTGTGATTGATTGTGATTGGCCGAGTGGTTTTTGTGTTCATAACTTTTGAAGGGAAGGTGCTAGAGACTTGCAACCCTCATTCGTCTAGCATATATGGACTATTGCCGTTCCAACGGTAGCAGCCACGAGTCTGTAGGACGTTCCTGTCCGGAGATACAAGTGTGTGATATTTCCCATCCGGAATGAATGGGGTGATTTTGAAGCGAAAAATGCCTAAGTGTGGAGGGAGGTGAAAAATGCCTAACTAAATGGTGTTCCCAGAAAGTGGTTAGGAGCACGTTTCAGGCAATTTGGAGTGGATTTGATTTGACTGTACTTTTGAGCATTTTGGTGGATTGGTAGGTGACGACGCACTAGCCTGGCCCCTTTCCCTGACCTTAACCAGTGTGAGATGTGTTGCCTAAGCCCAACCTTGAGCTTGCCTCCCCCTGTGTTGGTTAGGGTAAGGATAGAGGAGAGGTGAGGGTTAGTGTTTGGGGGGTTAGGGGTTAGGGGTTAGGGTTAGGGTTAGGGTTAGGGTTAGGGTTAGGGTTAGGGTTGGGTTAGGGTTAGGGTTAGGGTTAGGATTAGGGGGTTTTACCCAAAGTGAGCCTGGGCTCACTTACTTTTTGGTGAATAACTTTTGAACGGAAGGTCGTAGAGACTTGAAACCAAGGTCCTTGAATTGAAATAGTGGGCCGGCCTTTCCAACGGTAGCACCCCCGAGTGTGTACGAGCTTCCGTTGCGGAGATACGTCACTTCCTTTGGTCATGATTTTGTGTATCTCAGCTTGGGAAGGTCGTAGAGAGCTGGGGACACTTCCTACGTGTTCAGCGTGGTGTAATTAGTGTATACGGAAGGTGGTTTGGAGAGTGTACGAGGTTCGGTTCGGGAGATATTCGCCAAAGTGTGTTTTGTGATTGATTGTGATTGGCCGAGTGGTTTTTGTGTTCATAACTTTTGAAGGGAAGGTGCTAGAGACTTGCAACCCTCATTCGTCTAGCATATATGGACTATTGCCGTTCCAACGGTAGCAGCCACGAGTCTGTAGGACGTTCTTGTCCGGAGATACAAGTGTGTGCTATTCTCCATAGAGAATGAATGGAGTGAAAGTCAAGCGAAAATTGTCTAAGTGTGGAGGGAGGTGAAAAATGCCTAACTAAATGGTGTTCCCAGAAAGTGGTTAGGAGCACGTTTCAGGCAATTTGGAGTGGATTTGATTTGACTGTACTTTTGAGCATTTTGGTGGATTGGTAGGTGACGGTTAGGGTTAGGGTTAGGGGTTAGGGTTAGGGTTAGGGTTAGGGTTAGGGTTAGGGGTTTAGGATTAGGAGGTTTTACCGAAATTGCACCCCGGTGCAGTTCGTTTTAGGGTTAGGGTTAGGATTAGGGGGTTTTACCCAAAGTGAGCCTGGGCTCACTTACTTTTTGGTGAATAACTTTTGAACGGAAGGTCGTAGAGACTTGAAACCAAGGTCCTTGAATTGAAATAGTGGGCCGGCCTTTCCAACGGTAGCACCCCCGAGTCTGTACGAGCTTCCGTTGCGGAGATACGTCACTTCCTTTGGTCATGATTTTGTGTATCTCAGCTTGGGAAGGTCGTAGAGAGCTGGGGACACTTCCTACGTGTTCAGCGTGGTGTAATTAGTGTATACGGAAGGTGGTTTGGAGAGTGTACGAGGTTCGGTTCGGGAGATATGAGCCAAAGTTTGAATTCGTATTGACATGAATGGACAAGTGTTTTTGTTGAATAACTTTTGAAGGGAAGGTGCTAGAGACTTGCAACCCTCATTCGTCTAGCATATATGGACTATTGCCGTTCCAACGGTAGCAGCCACGAGTCTGTAGGACGTTCCTGTCCGGAGATACAAGTGTGTGCTATTCTCCATAGAGAATGAATGGAGTGAATTTTTATCGAAAAATGCCTAAGTGTGGAGGGAGGTGAAAAATGCCTAACTAAATGGTGTTCCCAGAAAGTGGTTAGGAGCACGTTTCAGGCAATTTGGAGTGGATTTGATTTGACTGTACTTTTGAGCATTTTGGTGGATTGGTAGGTGACGACGCACTAGCCTGGCGCCTTTCCCTGACCTTAACCAGTGTGAGATGTGTTGCCTAAGCCCAACCTTGAGCTTGCCTCCCCCTGTGTTGGTTAGGGTAAGGATAGAGGAGAGGTGAGGGTTAGGGTTAGGGGTTAGGGTTAGGGGTTAGGGTTAGGGGTTAGGGTTAGGGGTTAGGGTTAGGGTTAGGGTTAGGGTTAGGGTTAGGGGGTTAGGGTTAGGGATTAGGGGGTTTTACCCAAAGTGAGCCTGGGCTAGGGTTAGGGGTTAGGATTAGGGGGTTTTACCCAAAGTGAGCCTGGGCTCACTTACTTTTTGGTGAATAACTTTTGAACGGAAGGTCGTAGAGACTTGAAACCAAGGTCTTTGAATTGAAATAGTGGGCCGGCCTTTCCAACGGTAGCACCCCCGAGTCTGTACGAGCTTCCGTTGCGGAGATACGTCACTTCCTTTGGTCATGATTTTGTGTATCTCAGCTTGGGAAGGTCGTAGAGAGCTGGGGACACTTCCTACGTGTTCAGCGTGGTGTAATTAGTGTATACGGAAGGTGGTTTGGAGAGTGTACGAGGTTCGGTTCGGGAGATATTCGCCAAAGTGTGAATTGGTATTGACATGAATGGACAAGTGTTTTTGTTGAATAACTTTTGAAGGGAAGGTGCTAGAGACTTGCAACCCTCATTCGTCTAGCATATATGGACTATTGCCGTTCCAACGGTAGCAGCCACGAGTCTGTAGGACGTTCCTGTCCGGAGATACAAGTGTGTGCTATTCTCCATAGAGAATGAATGGGGTGATTTTGAAGCGAAAAATGCCTAAGTGTGGAGGGAGGTGAAAAATGCCTAACTAAATGGTGTTCCCAGAAAGTGGTTAGGAGCACGTTTCAGGCAATTTGGAGTGGATTTGATTTGACTGTACTTTTGAGCATTTTGGTGGATTGGTAGGTGACGACGCACTAGCCTGGCCCCTTTCCCTGGGTTAGGGTTAGGGTTAGGGTTAGGGTTAGGGTTAGGGTTAGGGTTAGGATTAGGGGGTTTTACCCAAAGTGAGCCTGGGCTCACTTACTTTTTGGTGAATAACTTTTGAACGGAAGGTCGTAGAGACTTGAAACCAAGGTCTTTGAATTGAAATAGTGGGCCGGCCTTTCCAACGGTAGCACCCCCGAGTCTGTACGAGCTTCCGTTGCGGAGATACGTCACTTCCTTTGGTCATGATTTTGTGTATCTCAGCTTGGGAAGGTCGTAGAGAGCTGGGGACACTTCCTACGTGGGTTAGGGTTAGGGTTAGGGTTAGGGTTAGGGTTAGGGGGTTAGGGTTAGGGTTAGGGTTAGGGTTAGGGTTAGGGTTAGGGTTAGGGGTTAGGGTTAGGGTTAGGGTTAGGGGGTTAGGGTTAGGGTTAGGGTTAGGGTTAGGGGTTAGGGTTAGGGTTAGGGTTAGGGTTAGGGTTAGGGTTAGGGTTAGGGTTAGGATTAGGAGGTTTTACCGAAATTGCACCCCGGTGCAGTTCGTTTTAGGGTTAGGGTTAGGATTAGGGGGTTTTACCCAAAGTGAGCCTGGGCTCACTTACTTTTTGGTGAATAACTTTTGAACGGAAGGTCGTAGAGACTTGAAACCAAGGTCCTTGAATTGAAATAGTGGGCCGGCCTTTCCAACGGTAGCACCCCCGAGTCTGTACGAGCTTCCGTTGCGGAGATACGTCACTTCCTTTGGTCATGATTTTGTGTATCTCAGCTTGGGAAGGTCGTAGAGAGCTGGGGACACTTCCTACGTGTTCAGCGTGGTGTAATTAGTGTATACGGAAGGTGGTTTGGAGAGTGTACGAGGTTCGGTTCGGGAGATATGAGCCAAAGTTTGAATTCGTATTGACATGAATGGACAAGTGTTTTTGTTGAATAACTTTTGAAGGGAAGGTGCTAGAGACTTGCAACCCTCATTCGTCTAGCATATATGGACTATTGCCGTTCCAACGGTAGCAGCCACGAGTCTGTAGGACGTTCCTGTCCGGAGATACAAGTGTGTGCTATTCTCCATAGAGAATGAATGGAGTGAATTTTTATCGAAAAATGCCTAAGTGTGGAGGGAGGTGAAAAATGCCTAACTAAATGGTGTTCCCAGAAAGTGGTTAGGAGCACGTTTCAGGCAATTTGGAGTGGATTTGATTTGACTGTACTTTTGAGCATTTTGGTGGATTGGTAGGTGACGACGCACTAGCCTGGCGCCTTTCCCTGACCTTAACCAGTGTGAGATGTGTTGCCTAAGCCCAACCTTGAGCTTGCCTCCCCCTGTGTTGGTTAGGGTAAGGATAGAGGAGAGGTGAGGGTTAGGGTTAGGGGTTAGGGTTAGGGGTTAGGGTTAGGGGTTAGGGTTAGGGGTTAGGGTTAGGGTTAGGGTTAGGGTTAGGGTTAGGGGGTTAGGGTTAGGGATTAGGGGGTTTTACCCAAAGTGAGGGTTAGGGTTAGGGTTAGGGTTAGGGTTAGGGTTAGGGTTAGGGTTAGGGTTAGGGTTAGGGTTAGGGTTAGGGTTAGGGTTAGGGTTAGGGTTAGGGTTAGGGGGTTAGGGTTAGGGTTAGGAATAGGGGTAAAAACCACGATCAGCTATTTGAGGATCAGCTATTCTTGAATAACTTGTGATAGGAAGGTCGTAGACACTTGAAACCAAGATACGTCCCCCCTATATCGACTACGGCCGTTCCAACGGTAGCACCCCCGAGTCTGTACGAGCTTCCGGTGCGGAGCTACGTCATTTTTTGGCCGGAAATTGTGTGTATCTCGGGAACGGTAGGTCGTAGAGAGCTGGGGACACTTCCTACGTGTTCAGCGTGGTGGAATTATAGCAGACGAATGCTGGTTCTGAGACTGTACGAGGTTCGGTTCGGGAGATATTCGCCAAAGTGTGTTTTGTCATTCATTGTGAATGTGGGAGTGTTTAAGTGTCCATAACTTTTGAAGGGAAGGTGCTAGAGACTTGCAACCCTCATTCGTCTAGCATATATGGACTATTGCCGTTCCAACGGTAGCAGCCACGAGTCTGTAGGACGTTCCTGTCCGGAGATACAAGTGTGTGCTATTCTCCATAGAGAATGAATGGAGGTAATTTTGTAGCGAAAATTGTCTAAGTGTGGAGGGAGGTGAAAAATGCCTAACTAAATGGTGTTCCCAGAAAGTGGTTAGGAGCACGTTTCAGGCAATTTGGAGTGGATTTGATTTGACTGTACTTTTGAGCATTTTGGTGGATTGGTAGGTGACGACGCACTAGCCTGGCCCCTTTCCCTGACCTTAACCAGTGTGAGATGTGTTGCCTAAGCCCAACCTTGAGCTTGCCTCCCCCTGTGTTGGTTAGGGTAAGGATAGAGGAGAGGTGAGGGTTAGTGTTTGGGTTGGTGTTTGGGTTGGTGGTTGGTTGTTGGGTTAGGGTTAGGGTTAGGGTTAGGGTTAGGGGTTAGGGTTAGGGTTTAGGGTTAGGGTTAGGGTTAGGGTTAGGGTTAGGGTTAGGGTTAGGGTTAGGATTAGGGGGTTTTACCCAAAGTGAGCCTGGGCTCACTTACTTTTTGGTGAATAACTTTTGAACGGAAGGTCGTAGAGACTTGAAACCAAGGTCCTTGAATTGAAATAGTGGGCCGGCCTTTCCAACGGTAGCACCCCCGAGTGTGTACGAGCTTCCGTTGCGGAGATACGTCACTTCCTTTGGTCATGATTTTGTGTATCTCAGCTTGGGAAGGTCGTAGAGAGCTGGGGACACTTCCTACGTGTTCAGCGTGGTGTAATTAGTGTATACGGAAGGTGGTTTGGAGAGTGTACGAGGTTCGGTTCGGGAGATATTGGCCAAAGTGTGTTTTGTGATTGATTGTGATTGGCCGAGTGGTTTTTGTTGAATAACTTTTGAAGGGAAGGTGCTAGAGACTTGCAACCCTCATTCGTCTAGCATATATGGACTATTGCCGTTCCAACGGTAGCAGCCACGAGTCTGTAGGACGTTCCTGTCCGGAGATACAAGGGTTAGGGTTAGGGTTAGGGTTAGGGTTAGGGTTAGGGTTAGGGGGTTAGGGTTAGGGTTAGGGTTAGGGGTTAGGGTTAGGGTTAGGGTTAGGGTTAGGGGGTTAGGGTTAGGGTTAGGATTAGGAGGTTAGGGTTAGGGTTAGGAATAGGGGTAAAAACCACGATCAGCTATTTGAGGATCAGCTATTCTTGAATAACTTGTGATAGGAAGGTCGTAGACACTTGAAACCAAGATACGTCCCCCCTATATCGACTACGGCCGTTCCAACGGTAGCACCCCCGAGTCTGTACGAGCTTCCGGTGCGGAGCTACGTCATTTTTTGGCCGGAAATTGTGTGTATCTCGGGAACGGTAGGTCGTAGAGAGCTGGGGACACTTCCTACGTGTTCAGCGTGGTGGAATTATAGCAGACGAATGCTGGTTCTGAGACTGTACGAGGTTCGGTTCGGGAGATATTCGCCAAAGTGTGTTTTGTCATTCATTGTGAATGTGGGAGTGTTTAAGTGTCCATAACTTTTGAAGGGAAGGTGCTAGAGACTTGCAACCCTCATTCGTCTAGCATATATGGACTATTGCCGTTCCAACGGTAGCAGCCACGAGTCTGTAGGACGTTCCTGTCCGGAGATACAAGTGTGTGCTATTCTCCATAGAGAATGAATGGAGGTAATTTTGTAGCGAAAATTGTCTAAGTGTGGAGGGAGGTGAAAAATGCCTAACTAAATGGTGTTCCCAGAAAGTGGTTAGGAGCACGTTTCAGGCAATTTGGAGTGGATTTGATTTGACTGTACTTTTGAGCATTTTGGTGGATTGGTAGGTGACGACGCACTAGCCTGGCCCCTTTCCCTGACCTTAACCAGTGTGAGATGTGTTGCCTAAGCCCAACCTTGAGCTTGCCTCCCCCTGTGTTGGTTAGGGTAAGGATAGAGGAGAGGTGAGGGTTAGTGTTTGGGTTGGTGTTTGGGTTGGTGGTTGGTTGTTGGGTTAGGGTTAGGGTTAGGGTTAGGGTTAGGGGTTAGGGTTAGGGTTTAGGGTTAGGGTTAGGGTTAGGGTTAGGGTTAGGGTTAGGGTTAGGGTTAGGATTAGGGGGTTTTACCCAAAGTGAGCCTGGGCTCACTTACTTTTTGGTGAATAACTTTTGAACGGAAGGTCGTAGAGACTTGAAACCAAGGTCCTTGAATTGAAATAGTGGGCCGGCCTTTCCAACGGTAGCACCCCCGAGTGTGTACGAGCTTCCGTTGCGGAGATACGTCACTTCCTTTGGTCATGATTTTGTGTATCTCAGCTTGGGAAGGTCGTAGAGAGCTGGGGACACTTCCTACGTGTTCAGCGTGGTGTAATTAGTGTATACGGAAGGTGGTTTGGAGAGTGTACGAGGTTCGGTTCGGGAGATATTGGCCAAAGTGTGTTTTGTGATTGATTGTGATTGGCCGAGTGGTTTTTGTTGAATAACTTTTGAAGGGAAGGTGCTAGAGACTTGCAACCCTCATTCGTCTAGCATATATGGACTATTGCCGTTCCAACGGTAGCAGCCACGAGTCTGTAGGACGTTCCTGTCCGGAGATACAAGGGTTAGGGTTAGGGTTAGGGTTAGGGTTAGGGTTAGGGTTAGGGGGTTAGGGTTAGGGTTAGGGTTAGGGGTTAGGGTTAGGGTTAGGGTTAGGGTTAGGGGGTTAGGGTTAGGGGTTAGGGTTAGGGTTAGGGTTAGGGTTAGGGTTAGGGTTAGGGTTAGGGTTAGGGTTAGGGGGTTAGGGGGTTAGGGTTAGGGTTAGGGTTAGGGTTAGGGTTAGGGTTAGGGTTAGGGTTAGGGTTAGGGTTAGGGTTAGGGGTTAGGGTTAGGGGTTAGGGTTAGGGTTAGGATTAGGAGGTTTTACCGAAATTGCACCCCGGTGCAGTTCGTTTTTCTTTAATAACTTTTGAACGCAAGGTCGTAGAGACTTGAATCCAACACTTTTGAATAAACACTCTGGGTCAAGCTTTCCAACGGTAGCACCCCCGAGTCTGTACGAGCTTCCGTTGCGGAGATACGTCACTTCCTTTGGTCATGATTTTGTGTATCTCAGCTTGGGAAGGTCGTAGAGAGCTGGGGACACTTCCTACGTGTTCAGCGTGGTGTAATTAGTGTATACGGAAGGTGGTTTGGAGACTGTACGAGGTTCGGTTCGGGAGATATTCGCCAAAGTGTGTTTTGTCATTCATTGTGAATGTGGGAGTGTTTAAGTGTCCATAACTTTTGAAGGGAAGGTGCTAGAGACTTGCAACCCTCATTCGTCTAGCATATATGGACTATTGCCGTTCCAACGGTAGCAGCCACGAGTCTGTAGGACGTTCCTGTCCGGAGATACAAGTGTGTGCTATTCTCCATAGAGAATGAATGGAGTGAAAGTCAAGCGAAAAATGCCTAAGTGTGGAGGGAGGTGAAAAATGCCTAACTAAATGGTGTTCCCAGAAAGTGGTTAGGAGCACGTTTCAGGCAATTTGGAGTGGATTTGATTTGACTGTACTTTTGAGCATTTTGGTGGATTGGTAGGTGACGACGCACTAGCCTGGCCCCTTTCCCTGACCTTAACCAGTGTGAGATGTGTTGCCTAAGCCCAGGGTTAGGGTTAGGGTTAGGGTTAGGGTTAGGGTTAGGGGTTAGGGTTAGGGTTAGGGTTAGGGTTAGGGTTAGGATTAGGGGGTTTTACCCAAAGTGAGCCTGGGCTCACTTACTTTTTGGTGAATAAGGGTTAGGGTTAGGGTTAGGGTTAGGGTTAGGGGTTAGGGTTAGGGTTAGGGTTAGGGTTAGGGTTAGGGGTTAGGGTTAGGGTTAGGGTTAGGGTTAGGAATAGGGGTAAAAACCACGATGACTGATTTGAGGATGACTTATTCTTGAATAACTTGTGATAGGAAGGTCGTAGACACTTGAAACCAAGATACGTCCCCCCTATATCGACTACGGCCGTTCCAACGGTAGCACCCCCGAGTCTGTACGAGCTTCCGGTGCGGAGCTACGTCATTTTTTGGCCGGAAATTGTCTGTATCTCGGGAACGGTAGGTCGTAGAGAGCTGGGGACACTTCCTACGTGTTCAGCGTGGTGGAATTATGGCAGACGAATGCTGGTTCTGAGACTGTACGAGGTTCGGTTCGGGAGATATTCGCCAAAGTGTGTTTTGTCATTCATTGTGAATGTGGGAGTGTTTAAGTGTCCATAACTTTTGAAGGGAAGGTGCTAGAGACTTGCAACCCTCATTCGTCTAGCATATATGGACTATTGCCGTTCCAACGGTAGCAGCCACGAGTCTGTAGGACGTTCCTGTCCGGAGATACAAGTGTGTGCTATTCTCCATAGAGAATGAATGGAGTGAAATTCAAGCGAAAAATGCACAAGTGTGGAGGGAGGTGAAGGGTTAGGGTTAGGGGGTTAGGGTTAGGGTTAGGGGTTAGGGTTAGGGGGTTAGGGTTAGGGTTAGGGTTAGGATTAGGGGGTTTTACCCAAAGTGAGCCTGGGCTCACTTACTTTTTGGTGAATAACTTTTGAACGGAAGGTCGTAGAGACTTGAAACCAAGGTCCTTGAATTGAAATAGTGGGCCGGCCTTTCCAACGGTAGCACCCCCGAGTCTGTACGAGCTTCCGTTAGGGTTAGGGTTAGGGTTAGGGTTAGGGTTAGGGTTAGGGTTAGGGTTAGGGTTAGGGTTAGGGTTAGGGTTAGGGTTAGGGTTAGGGTTAGGATTAGGGGGTTTTACCCAAAGTGAGCCTGGGCTCACTTACTTTTTGGTGAATAACTTTTGAACGGAAGGTCGTAGAGACTTGAAACCAAGGTCCTTGAATTGAAATAGTGGGCCGGCCTTTCCAACGGTAGCACCCCCGAGTCTGTACGAGCTTCCGTTGCGGAGATACGTCACTTCCTTTGGTCATGATTTTGTGTATCTCAGCTTGGGAAGGTCGTAGAGAGCTGGGGACACTTCCTACGTGTTCAGCGTGGTGTAATTAGTGTATACGGAAGGTGGTTTGGAGAGTGTACGAGGTTCGGTTCGGGAGATATTGGCCAAAGTGTGTTTTGTGATTGATTGTGATTGGCCGAGTGGTTTTTGTTGAATAACTTTTGAAGGGAAGGTGCTAGAGACTTG
The DNA here is from genome assembly GCF_043641665.1 of Enoplosus armatus. Taxonomy (NCBI): domain Eukaryota; kingdom Metazoa; phylum Chordata; class Actinopteri; order Centrarchiformes; family Enoplosidae; genus Enoplosus; species Enoplosus armatus. The sequence continues at coordinate 16,160 of NC_092202.1, read as the reverse complement.
CAACCCTCATTCGTCTAGCATATATGGACTATTGCCGTTCCAACGGTAGCAGCCACGAGTCTGTAGGACGTTCCTGTCCGGAGATACAAGTGTGTGCTATTCTCCATAGAGAATGAATGGGGTGATTTTGAAGCGAAAAATGCCTAAGTGTGGAGGGAGGTGAAAAATGCCTAACTAAATGGTGTTCCCAGAAAGTGGTTAGGAGCACGTTTCAGGCAATTTGGAGTGGATTTGATTTGACTGTACTTTTGAGCATTTTGGTGGATTGGTAGGTGACGACGCACTAGCCTGGCCCCTTTCCCTGACCTTAACCAGTGTGAGATGTGTTGCCTAAGCCCAACCTTGAGCTTGCCTCCCCCTGTGTTGGTTAGGGTAAGGATAGAGGAGAGGTGAGGGTTAGTGTTTGGGTTGGTGTTTGGGTTGGTGGTTGGTTGTTGGTTGTTGGTTGGGTTAGGGTTAGGGTTAGGGGGTTAGGGTTAGGGTTAGGGTTAGGGTTAGGGTTAGGGTTAGGGTTAGGGTTAGGGTTAGGGTTAGGGTTAGGGTTAGGGTTAGGGTTAGGGTTAGGGTTAGGGGTTAGGGTTAGGGTTAGGGTTAGGGTTAGGGTTAGGGTTAGGGTTAGGGTTAGGGTTAGGGTTAGGGTTAGGGTTAGGGTTAGGAATAGGGGTAAAAACCACGATGACTGATTTGAGGATGACTTATTCTTGAATAACTTGTGATAGGAAGGTCGTAGACACTTGAAACCAAGATACGTCCCCCCTATATCGACTACGGCCGTTCCAACGGTAGCACCCCCGAGTCTGTACGAGCTTCCGGTGCGGAGCTACGTCATTTTTTGGCCGGAAATTGTCTGTATCTCGGGAACGGTAGGTCGTAGAGAGCTGGGGACACTTCCTACGTGTTCAGCGTGGTGGAATTATGGCAGACGAATGCTGGTTCTGAGACTGTACGAGGTTCGGTTCGGGAGATATTCGCCAAAGTGTGTTTTGTCATTCATTGTGAATGTGGGAGTGTTTAAGTGTCCATAACTTTTGAAGGGAAGGTGCTAGAGACTTGCAACCCTCATTCGTCTAGCATATATGGACTATTGCCGTTCCAACGGTAGCAGCCACGAGTCTGTAGGACGTTCCTGTCCGGAGATACAAGTGTGTGCTATTCTCCAT